>NC_056727.1:104591035-104885654 GCF_019279795.1 Protopterus annectens | reverse complement strand
ATCTCTTGTGAGAAACACCCTGCACTGCTCTTTGCAGTGTTTTAAGTGCTGGGTTGGGCTTCTAGTCTGCCTGCATAATTGCCTGCTTCCAATTGTTTCCAACAATTAACTGCAGCAGTATCCTCTGGCAGTTTCCATGTAATTTAGTTGTTTTCTGTTTCCTGAAGGGGAGTAATGTGCACACCAGATTAAACACGCTCACAGTCACTTAAACACGCGCACACATCCCTACATGGTGTTACACGCGCGCACACATCCTTACACGGTGTGAACTAGGCTAATTCATGTTAAAACGCTACGCACACTGCCTTAAACACGCAGACGCTCCGGCAAACCGTTGTAAACGGTTTGCAACACGCCCCATATGTTGAGCCTGTTTTACACGCTGCGCATGCGTATATCAAGAAACTTTGAGTGTAGGGATAGCGTAAACCTTCAATTTCTTGACTTTCCTAGTGTTCTGTTGGGACACACCTCCCTCCCTGAAGTCTGTCTGTCATCTTTCACATTACATTGCCCTCCAATCTGGTACATTTGTATCTATCCTTCCCCCCCGTGATGTCACCTACCTCTTACTCTGTTCCTCCCCCTTCTCTAACTCTTACACTACTCAGAAAGTGCTCATTACCTATGTGGCAGTGTGATTCAGTATTGTAACCCTTATTTACATAGGATTGCCTAGTAATGACTAGTTACATGTCTTACACGGAGCTTCCCCTTGACAACCACTAAACGGAGGCCATATTGTTTTTGGTCTGCAAGTCCCTCCATTGACATTACATGTAATACATAAATCCCACAATTGTGGGCTTATAAGCCTCGGTTTTTAGTTTTAGGTAGCGCACCCGCTTATGCGGTGCGCTGCAGTTAAACCTCAAAACCCCGTGAAAAAAAAAAAGTTATATTACATATTTTTGCAACACTTTTTCATGGCAATGGCCACATATTTGGCCATTGGCATGCTTAATAAAACAAATGCATCCTTTATTTGGAGCTGACATAGCTCCGTTTTTAATTTTGCAGAAATGTACTCAGCTGTCAGCTGAGTACATTTCTGTAGTTAACACGTCCGCTACACGGACTGGTTTCTGTTGTGGATCGCTCAGATACCTCATTTGCATATCTTTGAGCTGCAAATGAGGTATTGAGCATTTCCACGCCCAGTCCGTGTAAGAGACGTGTTAGCTGTCTCTTACACGGAGATTTGGGCTGTTCCTGAATCGGGAGGCTTACATGGAGGCTTAGACTACTCTTGAACTCCGTGTAAGCCTTCCTGAATCCGGCCCATTGACTTCTTTTACATCTGAAAGTGAATGTTACTTCACATTCTTCTAGTCTAATGTGGCAAGTTACAGAAATTAGTAGTTCAGAATATGTGCCTGATTACCGTTCTGTATCTGGAGACAAACAACTGAGACCTCTGCAGCTGATACCTGAAAGAAGCTAACATTTGACAAGCTCCTCTACACGTTATTTGTATCTTCAGTAAGACTTTAGGTGAATACTACTAACGGAAGAAGAGATTTCCCTAATCTTTGGAAAAAGGTACCAAGTGACACCTGGACACTGGGCTTTGTAATACTATTATATTCGGTCTGTAATACCATCCCTAGGAGTTCTGTATTTTTATTCAGAAAGTGCAAGATGTAAAGTCCCTTGTTCTATTTATTTTCAAACAGAATTAGAGGTTTATTTAAATAATTGTTGCTCATTCTGGACTTTTTTTTCACAATCGCCCTTTTCCTGATTAGGAAACAAAACAGTTTACAGCAATGAGGAACTGATTGATGTAGTACAGTGCCGGTATTGCTGATAAGTTATGAAGGAAGCAATCTGTACAAAACCCTACAGTACTGATTCTGCAGGTAGTCCTGTGTTTAACTCTTTTTCTTTTTTATCATTTATTACAAACATGTTTTTTAACACAGCCATGATAACTTGTATACACACACATCACAGAAAGATGAACAAAGTAATTCAGTTATGCAATTTTTGGAGTGTGCCTACATCTGAACCAATGCCACATTGTATCTGTTTTTCATAGGGAAGGAAAACAATTTGGATAAGTTCAAGCATGGTCAAATTTAAAGAAGGGAGGGCAGAAAAGGGGGTGTGACTGATGACATCACACAGTGGGTGGTCTTACTTGGCAGACTGACAGCGGGATGCTCTGAAAGTAAAAACAGGGTATTTACACACACAAAAAAAACCCAGCAGAAGAGTGCTTCAGTGACATGGGCCCCCAGTACCTTATGTAAGGTACACATTGGTGGCAAAAATAAGTGTTCTGAAATCTGCAACATTGATACTCTCCCTTTAAAGAAGAAAATGGGAGGGGAGTTGAGGTAGAATGCAAATGGACAACACAGATGCCTAGTTATGGTGAGTACATAACTTATAAATCTGATGATGTTCTTTTTGTCCTTCCTCACTTATGGGACAGAGTCCTCAGCTACATTAAGCTTGGGTGGCCCTCATGGAAGGATATTCAGTAGTATTGCTGAACCAGAGGAGGCTCTACTTCTAGATGGTATGTACAATTTGTATTATGAGTCTTGGGTCATGTAGCTGTTGCACAAATGTCATCAACAAGCAGATGAAGTAGCCATGGATCTAGTTGACTGAGCTATGGAAGGTTTTGGTAATCTCATATCCTTCTGAGAGTAAGTCCATGAGGTACAGTCTGTAATCCATTTAACTAGGATAACTTTAGAAACTGGTTGGCCTAGGCAATTTGGAGAAAGATACAAAAAAGCTGATCTTTCTAAACTGTTTTGTCTTGTGAAGATAAAAATGTGTTGCATTTGCACATCAAGAAGTTGTAGCATGTACTCTCCTTTGCTGGAAATTTTGGAAAGAAGACTGGCAAGTAAATGGATTAGTTGATGTTATTTTCAGAAGCTACCTTAGGTAAAAAAGAAGGGTTAGCCCACATGGAAATCCAGTCTGTATGAAAAACAATGCAAGAGGTTTTGCTAAAAGAGCATGGACTTCAGAAATTATTTTTGATGACGTTATAACTACAAAGAAAAACATCTTTAGATCAGATTTGCCTGAAGGTTTGAAGGTTTAAAGGTTTTTTGTGTCAAACTTTCAAGCACCGCAGTAAGATCCCAAGGCAGAGAGGGATCATTTAAGGGAGATCTCAGAAGAAAAATGCCTTTCATAAAAGCTTTACAAAATATGGAGGAAGCCAAGGAAAATTATTTATTCCTTGTGTGGAAATTTGAAATTGCTGCCAACTGAAGTTTAGTTGTAAAGAAACTAGCCCAATCTTTGAAAAGAGTCATCAGAAATCAAAGAATAACAGAAATTGGTGAAGAAAAATTATCAGTTTCCTTATCTGATGCCTAAATAGTGAACCTTTTCCATTTACTGTTATAAACATTTTTGGTAGAATCTTTTTCAGAAGCAAAAATAGTGCCGCAAACTAGGGAAGAAAGCCTGGACTGTCTCACTATTATTGGAAGTGGAGAATCCAAGCGGTCAGCTTGAGGGCCTGAAAGCTGGGGTGTTGAATCTGGATGCGTGAGAGAGGAGATCCTGAGCAGGCTCCAGTATCCAAAGAGGATAATGAAGATGAGATGACAGACATGGGGAACCATACTTGCCGAGGCCAGAAAGGGGCAATGAGGATTACTGAGCTCTTCTGCCTGCTTGCTTTTTGCAAACATCTTGGAATCAAGGGAAGAGAAAGATAAGCATAAAGGAGACTTGAGGGTCAAGCATGAAGCAAAGCATCTGTAGGTGACTGCCCCTGAGGAGGGATCAGAGAGAAGAACTTGCTGCACTTGTTGTTGGGAGAAGTGGCAAACAGGTTGCAGGAAAGTTGACCCCAAAACCTGAAGATCATATTCGCTACCTACTGACTGAGAGACCACTCCAGAGGTATCAGAAAGGATCTGCTTAGTTTGTCTGCAAGCACGTTGGTCTTCCCCAGGATGTGCATCGTAATTAGAAAGCAGTCTGTGATCACCCATTCCCAAAATCTCATGGCCTCTCAGCAAAGGGGTAAATTAGCATTCCTCCTTGCTTGTTGATGTACCAGACTACAGATATGTTGTCGGTCTGAACTGCAATAGTCCCCAAGGGAAGAGCATCTTGAAATGCCTGCAACACTAAAAGGACTACTCTCATCACTAGGACATTGATATGTAAGTTGGTTTCTCAGGGGGGAACCACATGCCTTGGGCAGTTCTTACCAAGAAATGTCCCTCACCCCAGTTGAGAAGTGTAAGTGGTCACTGTTATGAAGATTGTCTGAATGTATCCACCAGTGAATGTGTTGCTTGAGATTTGGGGTGACTTTTACTTGAAATGATAAGGTCTGATATAGAATGGGCCACTGTACAACAAGAGTTAATTGAGGACCTGCATAAAGAAGCATGCAAGAGAAAGAAGTATTATGGCAGCTGACATTGTTCCAAGTGATTAAAGCACTAGTCTTGCTGGAGGAGATGAATGGGAAAGGATAGCCTGAACCTGGTTTCTGATAGAAGTAATGCAGTGGAGAAGCAATGATGCTGCCTGTGTTGTTGTTGTGTTCAAAACTGTCTCAATGAATTTCAGGCTCTGGACTGGTGCACGTTTTGATCTGGCAAGATTTATTGTAATGCTCAAATTGCCCCAAATCAGAAGGAAATAGTACTTGGCATGTTACAGTTGATGCTTGGAAGGGGTGGCTAGGACCCAGTCATCTAGATATGGAAACTCCTGGAATCTCTTCAGTCTCTAGTGAGCTGTGGATACTGCCATACATTTGGTGAACACCCTGGGGGCTGAGGTGCTTCCAAAGGGCAGAACTCTGCACTGGTAATGACTGGCTTCCAGCCAAAAGCAAAGATGTCTTCTGGAAGGTCTATCTATTTGGATATGACAGTATGCATCCTGAAGATCTACACAGCGCATCCAATCATCCTTGTACAGAAAGGACAGGATGGACTAAATCATGACCATTCTGAACTTCACTTTCTTTATGTACTGGTTCAGTTTGCTAAGATGCAAAATGAGTCTGAGGTCCCATTTTCTTTGGCACTAAAAAGAAGTATGAATACGTTTTTGAATCCTATCTGGTTGGGTGGGTTTTTTGGAAGAATCTTTTTTTCTAGCAGCTTTTGTTTTCCTTATGCTACAGCTTCCTCTGACTGGGTGGAACATTGAGTAGTTTTTTCCTTTGCCAATGAGGAAGAAAGGAAATGGATCTAATAACCTCCGGATATTATTTTTAGCACCCATAAATCTCTTGTGATGTTTGTTCAGGTGTCTGGGAGCAAACAGAAGTGACCCCCACTGCCTCCAGAGTTGGACAGTTGGGCAGCACTTTGGGTATACTGATAGGACCTGCCTGACAAACAATCTCTAAAGCTCTGGTTCTGCAGGCCTCCTCTGCCTATAGGGTAACGTCTAACATTAAAATTTCCTCCTCTGCTTCTGGAGGAATTCTCGAAATGCAAATCCTGGAAAGGTCCCTGAGATTTATGGAACCACATCTTACTGCCTCTCTGGTTCTTACAGAAGGTTACTGAGGTGTAGAAAACTTGATACCCATGGCACACAGGGTATTTCCTTCTTGTTCACTGCGGGTGAGCATATCTTTTATTGATGGCCCAAACAAGGAAGTGCCATTGAAATGGACATTAACAAAGGATATCTTACAGGGCTCCCCAAACCTGCATAGATGCATACAGATGTGTCTCCTTATGGCAATGCCTGAACTGGCTGCTAATGAGTTTCATTCAGCTGTGTGAGAGATTAACCCCACTGAAGCATTTGAAATAGATAAAAGCATGTCCAGTTGAGAGGACGTCCTTTTGAAATCCTCAGCAGACATGGATTCTTAGAGAGTATTTGATAGTTCTTTAGTCAAATCTCTCAGAAGCCTAGTAAAGTGTACCAGATAATTAAGTGACCTCAGTGCAAAAGTAGTCAAGTTGAACACTTGCTTTCCAAATATGTCCAATGCTCCAGACTCCCTGTTAGGTGGATGGACAGAAGAGCTCTATTCTGCTAGCTCTTTCTTAGTGGCTGCTGCCACCATCATAGCATCAACTGGGACTCCTTTTCCCCAGTGGGATCTGTCCTCAGGTGTGGCCAAACACTTGTCAGGATGCTTGAGGATGGACTTGACAGTATCAGACTCCTTCCATGCCTGACAGGACACCAGATCAATAAGTTCACCCATTGGGGGGGGGGGGTGTTACCCAAGATGTAGATGGACAAAAACTAAAAGCCTCCAAGAACACCAATTCTTTGGGAGAAGTGGTTTGGGATGACCAACCATCTTTCTGCTTCAGGATCTCTAGAATATCTTCAAAGGAGGGATTGAAAGATCATCTGGTGGTGATCTGGGGGATCCCTCTCCTTCATCAAAATCAGTGTCTTCCATGAGAGACTCCATGGGGGAGTCTGTGTTATCTCCTTTTACTGTCCTCTTCTGGGGGACCTCTTCTATGGGATGTTCTGGAAAGGTGCCAAAACAGAGAGGATGTTCCTCTACTGGAACTGTCTGGAAACTCGTTGGAACTGGCAGTCCCTGTGGAATAAGTCTGACCAACTTAGAGCTCAGAAATGATGAGAGTAAAGAGGTAGGATCCAAAATATGAGAAGACTGTTCTCCTTGGAGAGAAAAAGCCTATTCCATCACCTCGAAGGCTGAAAAACCAGGAGAAGCACTGATCCACTCTCTCAACGACACATCTTCCTAGGAAAGTAGTTATTCGCCACCACTGGGTCTGAGACTCGATGGAAGACCCGGATCCGAACTGTCTAGGGAACAAAACTTTGAGGGGAAGAGATGGATCCAACAAAATTGGAGCCAAACTTAACCCCTCAGATCTGATGCTGACACTTTTGCTCCAACACCCATTCTGACTCAAGGAAATCAGAGTAGATCCTGTCAGAGAAATAGTTGGGAGTAGAGGAGGAAACTTTCCTTGGGGATCTCGGATCCTGGGGATGCTAAACCAGAGGTTAAATTGGAGAAGGAGATAAAACTGACTTTGAGTGCACACTCATGGATCAGGTAGGGGACAAAGCTGGCAGGACCCCCATTTGGATCTGAGCTCTGAGAAATATTTGCATCATCCTATTCAAATCCATTTCTGATAATCTTCTGGAAGACATAGAAAATGCTAAGGAAGGGGACCTGGAGTGTTTCTTCAGAGTCTGAAACAAACATGCAGGCAAGGAGGGTGAAACAGGCTTAACCATACACTCAGGTGTATGGCTCATACAAGACATACTGGGCTTCAGATATGAGGACTTAGGATCCAGTTTGGACGACATTGGTGAAGGAGAGATGATTACTGGAGCTGAAACTGTTGGATCTGTGGATGGTTTTGGATCCAAGGTAGGCTGACAGACTTTGGACCCGAAGATGTCAGGTCCATAATTTTTCTTATTTTTTCCCTAGGCTCTGAAGAAGACCTTTTGGACTTTGGAGGAGACCATTTCTTGTGCTCTGAAGAAACTACTGGTTTTTGAAGGGGGTTGAGCCACAGAAGTAGAAGTACCAGGAAGCAAGCCTTTCAATATCAGCCAAAGCTCTAGCATTAAAAGTAGAGAAGACTGTACAGGCTGTATTTAAATGGTTGGGACCAAGGCAATAAAAACACTCTATGTGGGCAAATGAGTTGGAGATTTTATGCCCACAACAAGTGCATTTTTTAAAACCTGTAGGTTTGTCAGACATGATAGCCAGGAAAAAGTACAGTTTTGTACCTACCATAAATGTAGATGTTCGAAGATCCACATTGCTGCAGTCCTTACATATGGGTAGTCCGCTGTCCTCGGTCGGCCCGAATACCAAAGTATTAGGCTGACGTCGGTCAAGGCGCTTAAAACTGACATCAGGACGTCAGGGTACAAAAGCGCATGACCGACGTCATTTCCTCAGTCTTTTCTTGCCCCAGATGTCAGAAGGCCCTAACAAGACAGGCCAAAGCCAAAAACCAGCAAAACCCAACCAACCACCCGTGCACTAACCATATTTACAAGATGTACAACACAAACCACACCACCACCTTCAACAACAGAGGGAAGGAGGAGTTGACTGCAGCAATGTGGATCTTCGAACATCTACATTTATGGTAGGTACAAAACTGTACTATGTTCTTCATCTCACATTGCTGCAGTCCTTACATATGGGTAGAATCCCAAAGCAGAGGTAAGGGAGGATGGCAAAACTATAAAGCATTAGGAGCTGCTAACATGCCTTGTAAAATTGCAGTTGCAAATCCAGCCCTAGATTTAGAGTAAAGTGGAAGGTGGTAATGCTTAGAGAAAGTATGCACTGAACTCCAAGTAGCTGTTTCCAAAATATCTTTAGTAGCCACCCCCCTTAAAAAAGCTGTAGAAGTGGCAGTAGCCCTAGTGGAATGAGGCCTAATCCCAGCTGGAATCTCCTTACCATGATGGGAATAACAGAAGGCAATACAAAAACCAATCCACTTAGAAATAGTTTGTTTTGAAACAGGTTTGCCCTGAGAACCCAAAGCAAAAGAAACAAACAACTGCTGAGACTGCCTGAACCCTTTAGTTCTGCTCAAATAATATCGCAACTGTCTGTGAATATCCAAAGTGTGCAAAATCTTTTCCCCTTTATTTTGGGGGTTTTCATAAAAAGTAGGCAAATGAATAGTTTGGTTTAAAGCCACACTAGAAACCACTTTAGGCATAAAAGAAGGGTTAGTACGCAAAGACACCCTATCCTTGTGGAAAATTAAGAAAGGCTCAACTGCCATAAGGGCCTGTAATTCAGAAACCCTTCTCGCAGAGGTAATGGCCAACAAAAAAGCAGTCTTCCAAGATAAATATTTCAACTCTGCCGATGCTGCAGGCTCAAAAGGTTGTAGAGTGAGTTTCTCCAACACAAAATTGAGATCCCAAGCAGGAGTAGGAGCTCTACGGGGGTCTTATATTCTTTGCCCTCTAAGGAATTGCTTAAAAAAGGCTGAGAAAATAATGGTGGGTCACAGTCATAGTGAGCAGAGATTGCTGCAGCATGAACCTTTATAGAGGAGAAGGACAAACCTTTGTCCAATAACTCAGTAAGGTATTGAAGCACCACACTTAAATTAGGTTTAGAAACATCACAGTCCTTTGCTGTACTCCAAAATAAAAATCTCCTCCATTTATCTGCGTAAACTTTCCTTGTACTAGGCCTTCTGGCCTCCAAAATAACATTCAAAACTTGTTGTGGAAGCTGAGACCTCCAGGGTTTAAACCAGAATATGCCAGGCTGTCAGATGTAGAGAATGAAGTTTGACATTGAGTAAATGACCGTTCTCCTGAGACAGCAGGTGAGGAATCGAAGGCAAAGGCCATGGAGGCTCCTGTACCAGACTTCTCAGTAATGGGTACCAGTGCTGTCGAGGCCAATCTGGAGCTATTAAAATCATGTTTGGCTTGTCCTGTCTGACCTTCAGCAGTACCTTTGGGAGGAGAGGCAGAGGTGGAAAGGCATACACGTGAAGATTGCTCCAATTGAATGAGAGAGCATCCACTTTCCAAGCTGAGGGATGAAACCTTTTGTGCAAAACTTTGGCAGCTGGTAATTTAGTGGAGAAGCGAACAGATCTATGTCTGGAGTTCCCCATAACACTGTCAACCTCTGGAATACATGAGGATCCAATTTCCACCGTGGGGATCCATAATTTGTCTGCTCAACACATCTGCTAAGGAGTTCTGTGCTCCTGGCAGAAACCTTGCCTGAAGATTTAGCTGTAAACTGAGAGCAGTCTCCCACAAAATCATTGCTTGTCTGCATAGAGGATAAGAATGTTCCCCTTGCTTGTTGATGTACCACATGACAGTTGTGTTGTCTGTTTGAATCAACACCTGCCCTGGAAGAAGTAAATCCTTGAAAGCTATCAATGCAAATTGGACTGCTAACATCTCCTTCAAATTGATATGTAGATGTTGAAGTCTGGCAGGCCACGTGTCTTGTATCCATTTTCCATTTAGATGAGCTCCCAAGCTTTGTCTGAGGCATCTGTCGTTAAAATCTGACTCGCCTCTGGCCGGGTCACAGAGAGTCCCTTGTTTAGGTGACATTCCTGAGCCCACCACAAAAATTCCTTTTGAATGCAAGGTATTATTTGAATGACAGTGTCCAAATCTTGGCAGTGCTGTGTCCATACATTCTTGAGATACCATTGTAGCTTCCTCATATGCAGTTTGGCATTGGGAAGTACCAGAATACAAGATGCCATGAACCCCAAGGCTTGAAGGACTGTCCTTGCAGTCAGCCTGGACTGATGAGACAACTGGTGGAAGTAAAGAGAAAGATTCTTTTGTTTGTCCGGGGTCAAAAGGCCATCTGGGATGCTGTATTCAGTCTCACACCCAGAAAGTACATGTCCTGAGAGGGTACTAGACTGGACTTTATTTCGTTCACAGAATACCCCAGGCATCTTAACACTGCCATCACATACTGTAAATGATGAAGAAGTTCGTCCTTTCTTGGTCCAGTATCAGGCAATCGTCCAAATAAGGATAGATCTGTATTCCTCTTAGCCTGAAGAAAGCTACCACTGGAGCCAGAACCTTCGTGAACACTCTGGGCAGTAGATAAGCCAAAGGGCAATGCAGAGAACTGATAATGTGAAGTCCCAGCCCGAAAACGCAGATACTTCCTGCAACTGGGCCTGATAGGAACATGAAGGTAAGCCTCTTTGAGATCCAGAGTCACCATCCAGTGATCTTTGCCCAGCAGAGGTAAAAGCTGTTGTAACGTTAACATTTTGAACTTGGGAATGTCCAGATATGTGTTGAGGATGGATAAATCCAAAATTGGTCTCCACGTGTTTCCTTTCTTTGGTACTAGAAACAGGCGAGAATAAATCCCAGGCCCACTTCTGGCAGAGGAACCGCTTTGTATGGCCCCTATTTGAAGTAGTAAAGAAATTTGCTTGTAGCCTCTAGTCTTTGCTGAGGAGGAACGTCCGCATGCCTTTGAAAGGAGGCAAGGTATGGAAATAAAACTTGTAACCCTGGTGAATGATATCCAATACCCATTTGTCTTGGGTAATCAACATCCAATTTTCCTTGAAGAGTGCTAACCTTCCTCCCAAAGGTGCTGCCAGGCAAGAAGGATCTGGCAGCTGAAAAAGTAGGTCATTGGGCCTGTTTACGAAAGGACTGGCCCCTGCCCTCACCCGAAGATTGTGAAGGTGAACTCCCTGTTCTAGGCCTGAAAGAACTCTGAGCTCTGCCCCTACCACGTCTAGATCTACCCCTAGACTGAGAATCATAAGAAGGATACGTCCACCCCTTAGCAGGCCAATTCCTACTAAACTTGGAGGCTGAACTTGCAAAAATCCTTAACAGCCTGCATAGACTTAGCCTTGTCTTCCATTTTCTTCAAGACTGATTCCACAGGTGAACCAAACAACACATCAGACTGCAAAAGAGCATCCAAAATCCTTGTCTTAACATGGTCAGATAAATTCTGATCCTTTAACCAGGCGTGCCTGCGAAGAACTGAGCCAGTGGCAGCCACCCTAGACGAGGCCTGCACAGCATCAAAACCACACTGTAATGAATGCTTACCCACTTGTTCAGAGACATGCACCAAATCTTGCAACTCTTTACACTCAATGCCTTCCGCCAGAGCATCCACCTTAGAGTTCAATTGAGAAAGAAGAAAGTTTTGATATTTCAACATATGAAACTGGCAATTCAAAGCCCTCATAGCTAAGGTAGAAGATGTATAGACCTTCTTTCCCCATCTATCCAAAGCTCTGGCTTCTTTATCTAGAGGAACCGGATTGTTTACAACAGAGGCCTTGACACCCTTAGGTCCCTGACTAATAGTTTCTGGGTCCGCCCTAGGACTCTTATAAAGATATTTATGAGCCTCAGGCACCCTGTAATACCTATCCGGTTTAACAGGAGCAGGAGGCAGAGAATCAGGATTAAGTGAAGCCTCTGCAAACACATCTTCCACAACATCCAGAACAGGGGGTATAGCCAAGGGCCTATGCTGGGGTAACAGCAAAAACTCCCTAAGCCTTTTCCTAGAATCAGAGAAGTCCTGACCTTCCCACTTAAAATGTTCCCTCATAGAATGAAGTGTCTCTGAAAAAGAAAAATCCTCTGGAGGAGAAACAGAAGGAGTGGAATCATCTGCATCAGAATCAGAATAAGGAGAATACTCCTGCAAGTCTTCAACTGAAGACTCTGAAATATCCGAAGCCTGCTCAAAACTTCCCAACTCTGGCTCCACCCTAGGCCTCTTATCAGGAGGGGGCATAGAACCTCTAATCAGAGTAATTAAATCTTCTGCCATTTTAAGCATGTGCTTCTTAGGCACAGACCCTGCTGAACTAGGAGTGACACCAACAGAAGCTGAAACTGGCCTGCCTCTGGGAGAAGCCTTGGAAACAGAAGGAGAAGGCCTAACCACCCTAGGAAGGAGGGAGTACAGTAACTTGGGAAGCCCCTTCAGCCTGACCTGCCTCCTGAGAGACCACCTCCTGCAAAATCAAAGTCTCCCCTGAGACTCCAGAGAAGTCTCCGTCGGAACCACCGGTTCCACTGAACCTCTAAGAACCGGCGTCCGAACGGACGACTCATCTTGCCTGGGTTTAACTGTTTTGTCTTTGCGCTTCTTCACAGAAGCGGGCCGGAGAATCCGACGGCATATTATAATTGCACCGCTTCCCAAAGACCAGCCTAGCACAATCCAACCTTCGCTTAATAGTGCGTTTATTGAACCTAGCACAAAAGCAACACCCAACAACGCCGTGCTCAGGCCCCAAACAAGGAATACACAAAGAATGATAATCCCTATGCGTATCTGTTTCCCACAAGAAATACAGTTATTCACTTTTTCTGACATCCGTAAAACACTGAGGCAAGAAAAACAAAATAATCCCCAACGGGTACTTAGCCAACTTGGATTCGGTCTGAAACTCAATTCGAAAATTTCAGAACGCCGAACGGCACTTGCAACGCTGCTTCTGCATCGGACCATGCGGCAAAAAAGACTGAGGAAATGACGTCGGTCATGCGCTTTTGTACCCTGACGTCCTGATGTCAGTTTTAAGCGCCTTGACCGACGTCAGCCTAATACTTTGGTATTCGGCCGACCGAGGACAGCGGACTACCCATATGTAAGGACTGCAGCAATGTGAGATGAAGAACATCTAGCAGTTAAACTAGAGGGTATACAACAACAAAGATTTTTATATCAGAGAAGAAGAAAGAAAAGGACCACATTATCAGCTATGGTAATAAGAATCACCTTATTAAAAATTAGGTAAAGAGAGTACCAACAATGGTATGAAAGACTACTAAAGAATTAGTAGAAAAAAAAGCCAATAAATTTCTAATGCCAGCAACAGTTAAGAGGGACATATTATGGGAAAAAAATGAAGGTTTATAAACGTTTAGAGAGATAATACCAAAAGATAATTTCTTACAAATTCTTGAGAGCAGAACTTGCATCCAACCATGATAGTGGCAAATGAGATCTGAGGCAATAGGGATGGAGCATGGCATTATGGGTAGAGGGAGGAGCTCGAGAGTTGGATCTGAACTCTTAAATGCAGATGAGTTGGATCTGAGGACTGGATCTGGAACCCATAAGTGAGGAAGAATGAAAAGGACAACATCAGATATACTTTTAAAACAAAGACTATCTCAATTTGATTTAACCATAGCTGCACATCAAAGTCCCCGACATAATGAATAACAAAACATGAAGTGGTAAACACAATATTATTTTATTTATTTCCATTTGTTGACTAGGATAGACTGACTGTGCAGACCCCTTTTCACTGAAGGCCTAGGGAGGAAAGGTCTATGTTTACATATTGAAACGTAAAACATTAGAAACACAGCATGCACATACAATGTTTAAACTACCCAAAGTGGGTTTAACAAATAGGAAAAGTTTTCAAAAACATACATAGGTATGAACAAAAGTAAAGAAACAAATGGTATTTTTCTATCCCCTTTCCAGATGTGAAAAAAACAGTTTGCATGCTTTCATTTCCTAAAAGGTTATATGTTTTATGACTACATCAAACAAGATTTTTGTGACAGCATAAAGTTTCAGTAGGTAGTGTTTTTGTTATACAGTGTAGTAGTTTTGTAGACATTTTTAAGCTGATTTTAACATTTACTGTAGCTGGAAATGTATTTCCTATAATTTTTCTAATGAATGCTATGGGAGCTTTTAACTCCTGACACAAATGCAAGCATTATGCATCTTGGTTTAAAATTTAATCTGAAGGATGGCACCTCAGAAAGTACAGTTGTGTACACTTACCATAAATGTAGATGTTCGAGTGTATTCACTGTTGCAGTCATTACATTTGGGTAACCTGCTGGCAGGTTGCCCTCAGTCGGCCTGAATTCCAAAGTCTTGGGTCCTGCATTGGTTGCTGTCTTCTCTTCCATGATGTCAGGTCATCAGGGGTATAAAACATGCAGACGACGCCATTTTCTTTAGTTTTTCTTGCCCCCGATGTCAGGTGCCCCCAAAAAGGTAGCAAAAAAAAAAAATATATATATATATATATATATATATATATATATATATCTACATGCATCAATATAAACTTTACCTTCATCTACAAGCAAATACACCACATAGGTTGTAGAAAATAGGGAAAGAAAGATAAACTCCAGAATGACAGGGGGATAGCAGGAGGGTAACCTGGACTGCAACAGTGAAACTGGTAGAAAATTGGTCGAAAATCTGTTGTTTGTTTGTTTAATTTAACTGTTGAGGCAGCCCACTAAAGTGTGCTAGCCTGTGTAACTGATTTATTACTGCCTTCTGTATTTCTGTGTGCTTTCTATCTGAAAAACAAAAAAAAAACAAAAAATAATCCTTGTTTTCCCGCCTCTCCTCGACTAGTTTAGACCAGTTTACAGGCTCTGCTGTATTCTGGGCTGTGGTGTAGTTCCTGTGTTGTCCATTACCTTACTTGGATAGAAGGACATTTCTTTGCTCACCAGTGGGAGTGGGGAGCCTTGAGCAGCCTATCTGTCCCTGAAGGAGTGACCTCAGCACAAGAGCTGTAGTAATTGGTTGTTTTGGACCATTTCTAGCTCTTTTGATGTTCCCTGTTTAAAATCCGCATTTGCGCGGCTTTGCACGATTGTGTGCATAGCGCAGCGCCGGTTAAACAGGGATAAACTTTTTCTGGCTCCGCCAAATCTGCTCTTCAAATTTTACCTTAGATAGCTCTACTCTTAGATTAACCAGTCTACTCGTTATATTATAAGCCTAGCACTTGTTCTCAAAGCTTCACTTCTAAGTAAGCACTCTCAAACTTAAGTAGCACTACATCCACCTACCACCTCAACCACTTCCCTTAAAGGCACAGCACTCTCTTATAATAGTCTAGCATGTTGAGTGGTAGATTGCTAGCATATTCTCCTGTTCAGCTGGTTAATCTGGGAATCTTGAGACAATGCTATAATTGTCTCATGTACACAGACAACCCTCTCCTCCTCCCAACAAATACATGTGAGAGATGCAACTATATAGCCCAACTGGAGGCTGAACTCTCTCAACTCAGGACTGGCAAGACCAGACAGGAGGAGAAGGTAACCACACACACAACAAACCCAGTCACACATAGACCTACCCCAACTGCAAATCAAACACATAACAACACAAAAACATACTCGGAGGCTCTATTAAAAAACTTACCAAAACAACAGAGGCTCCCAAAGCAGACACCCAAAAATCCACCACCTCAAAACATAACACATGCAACACATACTTCAATAAATCGGTGTGTCAATAAATCACAGCCCTTAAGGCCAAACACTATGCCTGATACACTAGTGATAGGTGACTCTATAGTCAGACACACTGACGTCCCACTTACCAGGCTGAGCAAGGAGAGGGTAATGGTAAGCTGCCTATCAGGGGCTAGGATCCGCCATATAACACACGCACTCAGGTCACTCAAAAGCATTACAAATATGACTCCGTCATTGTCCATGCCGCGTGAATGACCTGAGACGCCTCCTGGACTACATGAAAAGAGACATAGAGGAGCTTTCTGATTATGTAGCCCAGGCAGGTATGACCCTGACCCTGAGCAGCATCCTGCCCTCACCAAGAATGATGCCACAATACAAAGACAAGATGATCAGCTTTAATAATTGGCTCAATTCCTGGTGTCATTCTAGGGGGATCCAGTGTCTGTCTGCTTGGGATGACATGCTGGACAAGCCACGCTGCTTCGCAAGGGACAGCTTGCACCTGTCACCACTGGGCTTCCAGATATTGGCTAAGGCTCTTGCCACCCCCATAGTGCCTTTTTTAGGCAAGGCTCAAAAGATGAACCCACCTCCTTAGAAAACAAAAATGGAAAAAAATTAAGGGTAATGCTGCTCAACGCCAGAAGTCTAAATCTCAAGATGCAGGTTCTCGAAGCACTCCTCAGTATGGAGAACATCGATGTCTGCGCAGTAACTGAGACCTGGTTCAAGGCTCCTGAGAGCACCCCAGCGCTACCAGGCTTTACCTCATATCATGCTTTTCGGCACCAAAACCCGGGCCGAACCACAAAGGGAGGGGGAGTGTCCATATTCATCAAGGATACCCACACCTCCAGGTTAGTGGCAACTCATGAAGCATCGAAGACCATCCAGGTGCAGCTAACTATAGGCAAAACTGCTATACAACTGGTTGCATGTTACAGACCACCCTCCCAATCTCAAGAACCCCACTCAGCCTTCCTGAAGACATTGGACGATATGAATGTCTCACCAAATACCATCATATTGGGAGACTTCAACTACCCTAACATAGACTGGGTGCACTATTCTAGCCCTAACACCCTAGCCCAAAGGTTGCTGGAATTCATAAACTCAAATGCAATGGAACAGCTAGTCAACTCTCCCACAAGGGGGGATAATATACTAGACCTGATCATCACAAACATGGGGACAAAATGCTCCACACCGGAAGTATTCCCCTCACTGGTGAGATCTGACCACAAACTAATCACCCTAGATATACATTTACCACCTCCACCCACAGCACAAAAGACTACAGTGAGAAACTTCTCAAAAGCCGACTTTACACTTCTTAAGACTGAGATGGTATCATTTAAGCCCACAGGGCCAATGGAAACCACATCCCACAATGCTGAATCCTACACAAATGCTTTCTACGGACATCTCCAAGAATGCATGGATCGTGCAATCCCAAATAAAACCAAGACCCTCTCCACCAAAGGACAGCGTCCTGTCTGGTGGACCCCAGCCATAAACAAATTGTATAACAAAAGAAGGAAGCTACTGCAAGACAGAGCAAAATCCCATAAAGGGAAGGCATCTCTGATCAGCACTAGTAGAAACTCGTTCTCTCATAAAAACATCCAAGGCCAACTTTGAGAGAAAAATTGCCAAGGACACTAAAGATAACCACAAGGCATTTTTCAGTTATGTTAGAAACCTGGGCGGAAACCCTCAGATATGCTCAGAGTTAGTACACAACGACAAAAAATTTACCGAACCCACAGATATTGCCAACATTCTGGCAGACAGGTTCAGTGCAAATTTCTCCCCTCCCTCACCTCCAAAAGAAGAGATACTCATCCCAGCTGAATGTAACCTCCCTGTCATCTCTGATGTCCAGGTGAGAACCGCCCTCAGCAAAGCAAAAAACACAGCATCAATGGGACCTGATGGTATCCCCGGCTGCGTGATACGTGAACTCCAAGAGGAGCTAAATGCTATTTAACCTTAGCCTTACTACAGGATATGTACCTGAACACTGGCGTACAGCAACAGTGGTCCCACTCCACAAGGGAGGCTCCACTACAGACCCTGGGAACTACCGCCCCATAAGCTTAACCAGCCTGGTCTGCAAAGCTATGGAAAGAATTATTATGGAACTCATAAACAATGACATTGGGGACCTACAGACACTTGATCCCACCCAGTTCGGCTTTGTAAAGGGCAGATCCTGCCTTTTGAACCTGGTTGATTTTCAAAACAGTCACTAGAGCCATTGATGAGGGCAAGGCTGTCCATACAGCCTACCTGGACTTGGCTAAAGCCTTCGACACAATACCCCACTCAGGCATCATAGACAAGCTAAACAGCTTAAATGTAAATCCATATGTCACAAGATGGGTTGCAAACTGGCTAAAGAACAGAACCCATAAAGTCAAAATTGCGGGAGCCATGTCAGACTCAAAGCCAGTCACAAATGGTGTCCCACAGGGCTCTGTCCTGGGACCCCTCTTGTTTGGCATTTACTTCTCAGATGTTAAAGCAAACATGGGAGGGTTGTGGCTGACAAAGTTCACAGATGACTGCAAACTAGGCGCCATAGTCAATACACCAGCTGACACATACATCCTACAGAAAGGCCTCACCGAAACGGACAACTGGTGCCGGAATCATGGCCTTAAACTGAATGCCAAGAAATGTATAGTCATCCCCTTTAGGAAAAACAAAGTACTCACAAATTATCACATAGACAGTAACCCACTGAGTACGGAAAAAGTAATCAGAGACCTGGGGACCCAAGTTGATAGTGACCTCTCATCTGACCCCATGTTGCCAAATTTGTTAGAAAGACTTTCTACCTTGCCCACCTTATCATGAAGGGGTTCACATCCAGATCAAAGGAGGTCATCGTATCCCTATACTCCTCCCTTATCAGGCCCATGATTGAGTACAATGCCCCATTTGGTATGTACCTCACCCGGCACTTGGAGAGACCCCAGAAGTACTTCACCGAGAGGATCAAGGGTCTCCAACATATGTCATATGCTACCAAGCTAAAGAAACTCCAGCTCTATTCAGTAGCATACCACCTGCTCAGAGGTGATCTGTGCCTGACATACAAGGCCATGTCCAACCAGGAATTGATGGACATGCTCCACCTCAAAAAATCCAAATCCATCAGAGCCACGAGAGCAAGAGACTTAAACCTCAACACAGAAATAAATAGGACGTGCTGGAGGGACAGATTCATAACCCAGAGACTCCCTACACTCTGGAACAGAATCCCAATCCATGTTAGGCAGAGCCCCTCACTAACTCTATTCAAGAGAAATCTTGACGAGTGGATGGGAGATCATAGGTTTACCCCGGGGGTCATCTCTGTGTCACTACTAGACAGAGGTACAGTAAACTAAACCCTAAATGAGCGTAGTATTCTCATCCTAAGGGGTGGTGAAAGCCACACACACTCTGGCTAGGCTTATAAATGCCCTAGGGCATATAGCCTAGTACAAACCTATGAACCTCTCATTCTAAGGACAACCACAAAGCATTCTATAGATATGTCAAGAATCTCGATAGCAACACCCAGATCTGCTCTGAGTTATAGCACAAAGGCGTGAAAATTACAGAACCAACTGATATTGCCAACATCCTAGCAGATAGGTTCAGTGCTAACTTTACTCCCCCTCACCCCCTAAAGGGCCCATATCTATACAGGAAGAATGCAGAGTCCCTGTAATCACAACTACATAGGTAAAAGCTGCACTCTCTAAAGCCAAAAACACAGCATCCATGGGACCGGACAACATCCCAGGCTGCATTTTACATGAACTTCAGAACGAACTGGCTCCTCACTTAAGCACCATGTTCAATAATAGCATCACATCAGGCTTTGTGCCCACTGAATGGCATGTAGCAACAGTTATCCCACTCCACAAAGGGGGAGCCACCACTGATCCCAGGAACTATCGACCTATTAGCCTGATGAGCCTGGTCTGCAAGGCCATGGAACATATCATCATGGAACTCATAAACAAAGACATTGGTAACCTCCAAACTCTGGTTCCCACCCAGTTCACGTTTGTGAAAGGCAGATCATGCCTCCTGAACCTGATCAACTTCATTGAGGCAGTCACCAAAGCCGTAGATGAGGGTAAGGTGATTCACACAGCCTATCTTGACCTCGCCAAGGCTTTCGACACCATCCCCCATTCTGGAATTATAGCTAAACTCACTAAACTAGGTATAAATGCCTAGATCACAAGATAGGCTGCCAAATGGCTCACTGACAGAACCCACACTGTAAAAGTTGCAGACTCCAAATCTGACCTCAAAGCAGTGACAAGTGGAGTACCACAGGGTTCCGTTCTAGGACCTCTCCTGTTTGGTATCTACTTCTCTGAAGTACAGGCTAACACAGAAAGCCTCTGGGTAATGAAGTTCGCAGATGACTGCAAACTAGGAGCCATAGTCAAGTTCCCAAATGATGTGGACATCCTACAGAAGGGCCTTGCTGAGATAGATGGCTGGTATCAGAGCCATGGCCACACGCTCAATGCCAAAAAGTGCAGTGTCATCCCCTTTGGTAAAAGCTCTGTACCCATGAACTACCACATAGGCAGCAATCTACTTAACACCGAATGTGTGATGAGACCTTGGGACCCAGGTGGACAGTAGTCTCTCCTTTGATAGTCACATCGCCTCAGTAGTCAGGAAGTCCTTCTATGTGGCACACCTCATCATAAAAGGGTTCTCATCCAGGAAAAAAAGAGGTCATTGTTCCCCGCTACTCGGCACTCATTAGACCCATTATAGAGTACAATGCCCCTTTTGGAATGTACCTCACAAGACATCTGCAGCAGCTGGAAAGGCCACAGAAGTACCTCACAAAGAGGATTACTGGCCTCAAACAAATGCCATACACTGACCGCCTCAAAAAACTCCAGCTTTACTCCATAGCATATTGCCTACTCCGAGGTGATCTCTGCCTAACATATAAAGCTATGTCAAACCCAGAGCTGTTGGACATGTACACCTAAAAAAGTGCCAATCCCTCTGAGCTACACACTCTAGGGACCTAAACCTCATCACCACAATAAACAGAACATGCTGGAGGGATATATTCCTGTCCCAGAGACTTCCCATACTCTGGAACAGGCTACCCATCTATGTCAAGCAAAGTTCTTCATTAGCACTCTTCAAGAAAAATCTTGATGAGTGGATGGGAAATGGGAAATACACCCCGGGGATCACTTCTGTCTCTCTGCTCGACAGTGGCACAGCTATAGGGTTAAGATCTCAGCCGAGTAGCCAAGCTAAGACATCCAGCACCCTCTCTGTCAAACCAGTGCTTCGTGTCCCTGCCCAAGCAGCTGACACACACACACACACACTTTCAGATTTGATTGATGATTGATACACACACACACACACACACACACACACACACACACACACACACACACACACACACACACAAGGGAATACTCAAACAACCCAACAGAGTGACTACAGAGTTCAGAATCACAGGAAATATTTTAAAACAACACTGCAGGACAGTCTCCAGTAAATACAGAAAACATCTAAACAAATCTTTACTATATTCCTATCTGTATCTAAGAGAAATCACTTTTATCTAGTTATTTATTATTAGCAAGACGCAGGCAGAAGTGCTGATGAGTGGGATGTTTCCTAGGTCCAAAGACATACAAAATGTACAGTCCCTGAGAGAGTTCCCAAATTAATATCAAAATACTACTGCTGGGTCAGCTGGATGACATCACTATTTGTCACCTGCCTTCAGTTCCCAGGCTAACAAATACCAACAGAATTTTAAGCATTTCTGTGTCAGAAGTACATATCTCTCAGAAGTTTGCCTAGAACTGGAAGTCATAAAACAGTTGAACACTTTTACATTTTAAACTTAGTAATTATTTCTGTTTCAAGACAATAGAAATAAACTTTTAGCTCTAGACATCCTTTCTCCTTCCTGCACTGAAACACAATCATAAAACACTTTTTCAACTTATTTTCTTGAAGGTTTGCAAGTTAACTCTGTATGTTCCAGCTTCTACCATGAGAATACACATTTGCACAGCACATAGTCCATATACATTTCTGTTCTTTTCCAGTAGGGTACACTGTGGTTACATTCTTGAAGCTCATTACATAACATACAGTTAAACACACACTTCTGTACCAGTAGTTTAATATATACATAACATATAGTTCTCTTACATTTGTAAGACAAGCCTATGGATCATATTAATATTCACAAATGGCATATAATTATTTAATCAATGCTACACACCTATGGGTCACCCCCTCGTTGGTCAGGTCTGACCATGAGCTAATCACCCTTGACATCCACATCCCACCCCCACCCCCAGTAAGAAAACCTCCGTAAAAAAAACTTCTCCAAAGCCAACTTCATGGTACTCAAGTCGGACATGACAAACATCATGACACCCATGCAGAGAGGAACTAAAAGGTTGACTGCTGAATCCTACATTAAGGCACTGTACGAGCACATCCACTTGTGCATGAATCATGCCATCTGCAATAGAACCTAGATGCTCTCCTCCAAAAAAAGGAAGCCAATCTGGTGGTCCCTTGCCATAAAAAAAACTTTAAAACAAAAGGAAGAAACTGTTGCAGAAAAGAGGAAAATCCCAGGATGCAAAAAACTCCCTTACCAGCCTCAGTAAGAAGCTGAGATCCCTCATAAAATCCTCCAAAGCTAGTTACGAAAATAAAATTGCTACAGATTCCAAAGACAACCACAAGGCATTCTATCACTATGTCAAGAATCTCAATGGCAATGCTCAGCTCTGAGCTACAACAGAATGGCATTAAATATACTGATCCCAAGGATATTGCCAATATCCTGACGGATCAATTCAGTGAAAACTTCACCCCCCCTCTCACCCCCTAAAGGGCCCATCTCAATACCAAAAGATTGCCAAATTCTGGTAATAACGGCCACACAGGTAAAAAACGCACAATGCAAAGCTATTAATACAGCATCAATGGGACCAGACAACATCCCAGGCTGTGTACTACATGAACTACAAAATGAATTGGCACCTCACCTAAGTGTCATGTTTAATCATTGCCTCACCCCAGGCTTAGTGCCCACTGAGTGGTGAACAGCTACAGTTATCCCACTTCACAAGGGGGGATCCAACTTGGATCCTGGAAACTACTGCCCCATCAGTCTGACGAGCCTGATCTGCAAGGCCATGGAATGTATTATCATGGAACTTATAAACAAAGGCATTGGCAACCTTCAAACACTGGACCCCACACAGTTTGGGTTTGTGAAGGGCCAATCATGTCTCCTGAACCTGATAGACTTATTTGAATCAGTCTTCAGAGCCGTGGACAAGGGTAAGGTGGTCCACACAGGCTATCTGGACCTCGCCAAGGCCTTTGACACAATCCCCCACTCTAGAATCATATATAAATATACTAAGCTGGGTATTAATCCCTACGTCACTCGATGGGCTGCCAACTGGGTTACTGACAGAACCCACAATGTAAAAGTAGCCGACTCCAAATCCAGCTCCAGACAAGTGACAAGTGGAGTACCTCAGGATACAGTCATGGGACTGCTTTTGTTTGGCATCTACTTCTCTGAAGTACAGGCCAACACTAAGAGACTCTCGCTAGCAAAGTTCACATATGACTGCAAACTAGGAGCCATTATTGAATCCCAAAATGATGTGGATATTCTACAAAAGGGCCTTACAGAAACAGATGCTTGGTGCCAGAGCAATGGGCTCAAGGTCAATGTCAAGAAATGTAATTATCCCCTTTGGGAAAAAACATTACCCATGAATTACCACATAGGTGGCAGTACACTAAACACCGAAAGTATGATAAAAGACTTAGGGACACAGGTGGACAGTGGTCTCACCTTCGATAACCACATCGCCACAACAGTTAGGAAATTCTTCTGTGTGGCACACTTCATCACAAAGGGCTTTTCATCCAGAAAAAAGTCACTGAGGGCTTTTCATCCAGAAAAAAGGAGGTCATTGTCCCACAGTACTCATCCCTCATTAGACCCATTATAGAATACAATGCCCTGTTAGGTATGTATCTCTCAAGACATCTACCGCAACTGAAAAGGCCACAGAAATACCTCACTAAAAGAATCACAGGCCTAAAGCCGATGCCTTATGCTGACCATCTAAAAAAACTCCACCTATACTCTGTCACAAACATTTACTCAGAGACAATCTCTGCTTAACATACAAGGCTGTGTCAAACCCAGAGCTGTTGGACATGCTACACTTAAAGAAATCCCAATCCCTCAGAGACACGCTCCAGGGATCTAAACCTTGTCGTCACAATGAACAAAACATGCTGGAGGGATAGGTTCCTGACCCAGAGACTCCCCAGACTCTGGAATAGACTGCCCATACATGTCAAGCAGAGCACCTCTTTGGCCCTCTTCAAAAGGAACCTTGATGATTGGATGGGAGATAGGAAATTCACCCCGGGTATCACATCAGTCGCTCTGCTAGACAGGGGTCCAGGGAAGTAAATATTGTGGGAAGAAATAGCCAGGGAATTGTTATGGTTAGACTTGTATAGGCCCTAGGGCCAATAGCCTAGTACCATCCTATGAACCTATATAAAATTCAAGATATCTGGGCTGGCAGCCTCACAGTCATGACTGAGTTTTCTTCTAAATTACTATAAATCAATTTCTGGTGTATAGTTTATACATCATCGGAAGGTGAGTACTGTCCCTTCTAGGTCCCCCGATAGAGCCTCAGTATTTCAAATCATGTTCTAGTCCTCCTTCATAATAAATAATATTCCCTGCTGGAAGGTTACCGTTTCTTCCTAAATTCTCCTAAGTTCCATAATAGTAGTATTAGGTGGAATACATACCAATGTTATCTTCCTTCCCAACAAACAACCCCTTACAACCACAAATCTACCACTATTGTCTTTTTCCTCTTTTGTCAATGTAAAAATTCCTCACGCATTTCTTACCCCCTTTCCTCTGTCCCCGATACTCTGCTGAATGTCCACTCTGAAATATTTTCTTTATGAAATTGAAATGTACCTGGCATAACATTGCTATTTTCAAGATACACTTATCAATATAATTCAATGCTCTTTGCTTGTTGTCTATACCTGCAAAGGTATTTAGGTTCCATGTTAATATTGACAAAGTAGACATTCTGATAAAAAGCTACTCCCATATATTATACACGACAGTTCTTTCAAACAGGTTTCCAACTTGGCATATGTGCATACAGTAATGCTTCATATTCTTGTGGTTACTCATTAAATTCTATGGTGTTATCTGAAGCACTCATTCATCTTGAGTTACTGGATACCATACAGAAAGCTGATAGTGACAGCTGCCTCCTAATGTCAGTGGCTTAGAGGAATATGACTAAAGAAGCCCTGCCATCTACCTTTGATTATACCTAGACTTTCCTCCTGTCACTGAAGTTCTCAGGATCAGTTTTCCTTTCTACAGTCTCTGTCTAGGAGACTGCTGGTTAGATGCACCTTATCTATAAAAAGGGACACTTATTAAGAGCAGAGTTTCTCTGAAATTGTGCAGCAGGAGGGGGAGAGGAGGAGGACAAATCTTTAAGGAAACAGCTTTCCTTTCCAGGTAAACAGGAGTTGATTAGTATCACTGGCACTACAGGAGCCAGGGGGAGGAATAAAGGCCCATAGCATCCTCACCTTTCCTTGTGGAGAAGGTTGCACACACGTAGTGGCACATGGACCCAGTGCGATTTCCCCAGTGGAGACAAAGGAGCACAGCTATTTAACATAATACCCCCTGTAGAAGTGACGGGATAGTCTATACAGTTCCCTTAATGCTGGACACACCTGGCACTCGACTGACTGCATTTTCAGGTTAAGGCCAGCAAGGAAAAAAAGCTGAATAGTCCCTGACAGCTGCCTTAGTAATGGTCTCTCCTGGTTCTTACACTGGTCAACTGACCAGGAGGAGGCTGGTGACCAGCTTGCAATAGAGGAAAAAATTCTGCATAGCTTCAGCTAATAAAGAATAGGAGGCAATTCTTTATTCTTTTCTTCTCAGCATCTGATATCCTTGAAAACACAAAGTGCAAATGTACATTGGTCAAGGGAAGAAATCAGCACTGACAATTCCTGCTGTCTTGTACTTTTTTTGTATTATGCTGATTAATTCCTTAGCAGATGATGAGCAAATACTGGATTAGCAAAATTAGAAAGAAGCACATTATGAAAAAATAACTGGAGTACAACTTTGACTCATTGTATCTTCATGGTTAAACCTAAGAAGTCTCTTGTACTTCACAAACAGTTCTTGGAAAGATGGATATAGGTGACAGTAAAGCCTTCAGGAATATTATATGGCAGCCTAAGGTTCCCTTCTATTTTTACAAGCCATAATACCTCCTGTGATGCCCATGCCCTGGCCCAGCAATCAAGGAGCCTCAATCCTCACCAATAACACCAGAGAGGGCATCTCATATGATAGGAAAGGATAACAAATGCACACAATAAAGTGCAACTTCCCCTAAGAGCACACAGAGATCACAGTCCAAGGCTAGTCGGTCCCTTGCTCCCCAGGTCCCAATATGACTTCCCACTGGCACAGCTATAAGGTCCAGATCTCAGCCTAGCTGGCAAGCTAACCTCTAGTACCCTCTCTGTCCAACCAGTGCTTCATGTCCCTGCCCAAGTAGCTGACACACACATGCACACACACACTTTGAGATAAGTATTTATACAACTTCACAGACACTCCTGGGAAAGGCTGACAGATTCTCCAGCTGTGCCCCTTTACCCGGACCATACAGTAGTAAATACTGCCACCACCAGCTAATAATTATCAGCCACCCAAAGGCCCTTAAAAGGGTGTCCAATTATTACTGTGCAATATTATTATACAAATAGTAGTGTAACTTAAGTAATCAAGGCTTATTGGAAGGGCTTAGTACAAGATCACTTATAAGCATGCAATGCACTCTAGAGCTTACATTATCTCTACATAAACCAGCCATAGTTGAAAAGGGTTTAAAATATTTAATAATAAACACTAAATACACAAGACAATACTACTACACCACAGTGCTATTCAAGAGTTCAGAGATCACACAGAAACTTAAACTAATTCAGTAGTACAGTTCTGACATAACAGAAAAACACTTAGTCTAATCTTTATAGGCCTAGCTATTTCTACAAGTAAACACACTTCTAAGATAACTTAACTTACTTAAGGGAGCAAAGGCAGTGCTGAGTTAAATGTCCAAGATCAAAATGCTTAATAATCTCTGGTTCTCACTGTTTAAATTGAAACTGCAGTTCTGCTAAACATTACATCATCTTTTACACCTTCTTGGTTCCCGGGCCACAAAGAAACTACATTTACATTCTTTTACACTTAGAGCAATAAAGGACATTCCATATGTAAATTCTTGTCATTAACTTTAGCCTTAAAACAATAGGCAGGAAGCCCCCATCCAGCCGGACTGGAGCCGACTTGTAAAACATCAAAGGCAGCGATGAAATAATTTTAATTTCAAAGGACCAACAAGAATTGCTTGACTTAGCTTTCTTTACAGCAGATGACAATGTTGCCACATTGTTTTAAGTTCAACATTCACAGTATTTACAAATAATAGAATTATGTTTCAAATTCTATTTGACTAGGCTGGCAGCCTTCACCCTTCTCTACTAGTCTTCACATCTCTCCCCCCCCCCCCCCCGGAGAACTCAAGCTAGTTTTTCAAGTGACCCTTGAGAAACTCCACTTCAGAGGGTTAGGTCTATCTGAGTGTACCTCATCCCATTCCCTGTCCTGACAGCCCATCTGCATTGGCAGTGCTACTCCCACTGTGGTGCTACACTGACATATCATATGCTTGCAACCCCAGGCTCCATCTTAGCAACTTGGCATTTTGCTGACTGGCTCTGTTTAATCATGTTAGAGGGTTGTGATTTGTCATAACAGTGAATTTCCTTCCATACAGATAAGGCTGAAGTTTCTGCAGTGCCCACACTATGGCTAGACATTCCTTTTCTACAGCTGCTTAGCATTCCTCCCTGGGTTGGAGCCTATGACTGAGATAAACCACTGGGTGCTCTTACCTCTCTGAAGAAATTTGGCAAAGTACAGCCCCCACCCCAGGGTTTAAAGCATCCACTTGCACAACAATTCTTTGCTGTAATCTAGATTGGCTAACACAGGAGGTCCTCTCAAAGCTACTTTAAGCTTCTGGAATGCCTGCTCACATGCTGGGGTCCACACTACCTTATCTGGTCTGTTCTTCCTTGTCAGGTCTGTGAGGGGAGCAGCTATGGTACTATAATTGGGAACAAATTTTCTGTAGTACCCTGCTGTTCCCTAAGAATGCTCTCATCTGCTTTTTAGTAACAGGTGCAGGCAATGCATGAATGGCTTCCACTCTGGCAGGTTATGGCCTTATCTTACCACTCCCCACTCTATGTCCTAGGTAGGAGACCTCTACCATACCCAACTGACATTTGCTCGGCTTAATGGTCAACCCTGCCCTCTGTAGTCTGCCCAGCACCTCCCCGACATGCTGAAGGTGCTCTGGCCAGGAATGGCTGTAGATGGCAGTATCATATGGAAAGCAAGGGCAAACCCTCCAGCTCCTACTAGGATATTATCTACCAACCTCTGGAAAGTCGCTGGGGCATTCTTCATCCCAAAGGGTATCTTTGTGAACTCATACAAGCCAAAAGGAGTCACAAAGGCTGACTTCTCCATAGCACTGGAAGTCAAGGGCACCTGCTAGTAACCCTTGGCAAGATCAATGGTTGTAAAATACTGAGCCCCACCCAGCTGCTCTAGGGCCTCATCTGTCCTAGGCATGGGGTAAGCATCCGACACTGTGTGACTATTTAATTTCCTGTAATCCACACAAAACCTGGTGCTGCCATCCTTTTTTGGCACCAGCACCACTGGGAAGGCCCAGGGACTGTTGGACTCTTGAATCACCCCTAGTTCCAACATCTCCTGTACCTCTTCCCTCAGAGTCTGTCTGACTCTTTCAGGCACCCTATAAGGGGCCTGCCTAATAGGCCTTTGGAGTCCTGTATCCACCTGGTGCTGTACCAGGTGGGTGCACCCTTGTTTCCTAGTGAACATATCCCCAAATTCCAGCAACACTGCACGGATTTCTTGAACCTGGGTAGGAGATAGCTGCTGGGACACTGCTACCCCTTCCACTGAGGTGTCAGCTCAAGCCTCACTGAGGGGATCAGTCCCCAGATCTCCCTCAGACTCCTTCTGCAATCCACTGCAAATGCTCGGCACAAGGGCCTCCCTATCATGGTAATGTTTCATCATGTTAACATGGTACAATTTGTGCCCCTGCCATCTGACTAGCAGTTCCACCATGTAGTTAACATCACTTAACTTTCTTACCACCTTGTAGGGTCCCTCCCAAGCTGCTTGCAGCTTGTTGTGTCTGAAAGAAATGAGAACCATTACCTGCTGCCCCACAGCATACTCTTTAGCTTGAGCATTCCTGTCATACCATACCTTCTTCTGTTGTTGGGCTTCTGCCAGGTTCTCCGGGGCCAAGCTCATGAGTTCCCAGAGTCTCGTCTTGAGGTTTAGGATGTATGCCACAACAGACTCCTTGTGAGTCTCTCACTCACCTTCCCACTCATCTCAAATTAAATCTACAGGTCCCCTCACCCTATGCCCATACAGCAACTCAAAGGGTGAAAAACCTGTGGATTCCTGGGGAACCTCTCTGTATGCAAACAGATGGGGCAAATATTTGTCCCACTCCCACTTAAACTGATCTGTAAATGCCTGTAGCATGGACTTGATTGTAGAGTTTAACCTCTCAACAAGACCATTAGTCTGGGGATGGTAGGGGGTGGTCTTCATGTGCTTCACCCCACAGGACTTCCACAGACAAGCCAGCAGATCTGAGATGAAATTGGCATCTCGGTCAGACAGTATTTCTTTTGGGAAACCCACCCTGCTAAAAATCTCTAACAAAGAATTTGCCAACTTCTCTGCCTCAGTGGAGGACAAAGCCTCAGGGTATTGTGTAGCATAATCCACTACCACTAGGATATACTTTTTCCCTGTGTAGTTTGGGGTACTCAGAGGACCCACAATATCCATAGCTACCCTCTGAAATGGCTCCTTAATCACAGGCAAAGGCATCAAAGGAGCTCTCACTTTGTCTTCTGCATTGCCTAACTTTTGGCACTGCTCATAGGTCCTGCCGTACCATGTTACATCTCTGGAAATTCCAGGCCAATAGAAGTTTTGCATAATATGGCTCTTTGTACGTTTTATGCCCATACGACCTGCAAAGGGAATATCGTGGGCTATGGCTAGAAGCGCCAGACGGTAGGATCTAGGCAATACCAACTGCTGTACTCTCTCACCTTTTAGCTCTCTCACCTTTTAGCCTGCCCACAGGGGTTCACTCTCTGTATAGTAACCCTTTGTCCCAGTATACAGATGCCCCCTTTCCTTGAGAATCAGGTGCCTCCCTAGCTACCTGCCTCAGGCCTTGCAATGTAGGGTCTGAGAGCTGAGCCTGTCTCAACTCTCTCCTTGCAACCCTTCCCAGCTCCCCTTCCACAGGACGTCTGGCATCCTCTGACAGCGGTGCCTCACTGTCAGCCTGGGTACTACTACTCACCTCTACCTTTGCAGTTACCCTGTCCAAGGGAACATCAGTACCCACAAGCAGCTGTGGCTCATCTTCAGTCTCACTGCTACAGCGTAGCTCACTCTCTGAAGTAACCACCTCACCAGTCCTGGCTGCAAGTATGCAGTCTGTCTGGGTCTCCCCCAGGCTACCAGAACCACATGCTTGTCTCCAAGCCTGACCACGTATAACTGCATAAGCCCATGGTACTGCCTCATCTAAATCCTTCCCTCTTAGGATATCTGCAGGATGGTAGTTTAGTACCCCTGTTGTCTCAAGACAACCTACTACTGGCATTTTATCTTTCCCACTTACTGGCTTCCTCCCCTTTGTTTCCCCACCTTGCCTCCATGGACATCTGTATGCCACATGGCCCTACAGGTTGCATTCAATACATTCAACCCTAACTCCTGGACATGTACCTGGAGCTTCCCCTGATACTGGCAGATTCTGTTCGGGCATTCTGTGCTGCCCACCATGGGTTTCTTTAGACCCATGAGCAGTACTGGGGGTCCCCCTTCCTGTGCAGGGCTGCCCTGCTGGACAGGTATAGGTCTCCCTTCTTCCCCAACTCATCTGAATTAGCACATTGTCTATCAGCTAACCAGATCCTCATGTCCTCAGGCAAAGTGTTAAGGGCTTGTTCCCTCACCAAAAGGTCAGCCAGCCCTTCAAAAGTGGTGATCTGACATCCACTCACCCAGCTATGAAAATAAGTGCTCCGTTCAGCAACATATTCACACACACTTTCATCTGCCTCACGTATATGCTCACAAAACTTTTTCCTATACATTTCAGGTGTTAGCTTAAAACATTCTAAAAGACATTTTTTTACATTCATATAATCAAAACATGCAAGGTCAGACATTTTAGCCAATGCATTTACAGCTTTACCATGGAGTAAGGAGGTCAGGAACCGTACCCAGAGCCTTTTGTCAACACTATACTGTTTGCATACCCTCTTAACCATATGAATGAAACTATCAAAATTATCCCCCTCTTTAAACTGCGGAAGAAATTTACTGATCTGTTGTGCTTCTGGGGTCCAGTTACTCCCTTCCCCATTACCTGCATGACTCTGGCGAAGAGTCAGCATTTCCCTCTCATGCTTCCTCTGATGTTCCTTTTCTTCGGCTTCTATCTCCAAACGCCTGGCCTCCAACTCAAGTTTCTTTAGCTCCAGCTGGATTTTTAAGTCCACTGCAGAAAGGTTGAGCTGTCCATTCCCGAGGATATTGTATCTCCACTACCAGTCTGATTGTCCTTTGAAAGGTTGAGCTGTCCATTCTCCGAGGATATTCCATCGCCATTGCCAGTCTGATTGTCCTCCTGGATACTGTTTTCTGATGCAGCTGTAACCAGGGCTGCAATCAGGTCTGCCTTAGTCTGGTTTCCATGCACCAGTCCCCTAGCCTGGCACATCACCAGCTGGCTCCATGTCACCTTTCCATACTCCTCTTCTGACATGCTCCCTGCTCACCCTGACTAACTAAGCTAACAAAAGAAATAAAACAATTGTGATCTGAACTCCGAGTATTCACTGCGTGGCTGACAGAGTACAAAACACCTTCAGAGATCACTGTATGTAAGCTAGAGGATTCACTCTACCCACACCACTACAAGCCAATTAGTATTTGCCAACTAATTAATATATGATGTAGATATCCCAACTACTGCAAACCACATGTGATGCCCGTGCCCTGGCCCAGCAATCAAGGAGCCTCAATCCTCACTACTAACACCAGAGAGGGCGTCTCATATGAGTGGAAAGGATAACAAATACACACAGTACAGTGCAATTTCCCTTAAGAGCACACAGAGATCACAGTCAGTCCAGGGCTGGTTGCTCCCTTGCTCCCCAGGTCCCCAATAAGACTCCCCACTGGCACAGCTATAGGGTCCCGATCTCAGCCTAGCTGGCAAGCTAACCTCCTGTACCCTCTCTGTCCAACCAGTGCTTCATGTCAAGTAGCTGACACACACACACACACACTTTGAGATAAGTATTTATACAGCTTCACAAACACTCCTGGGAAAGTCTGACAAAGATTCTCTAGCTGTGCCCCTTTACCCAGACTACATGGTAGTAATTACTGCCACCACCAGCTAATAATGATTAGCTACGCAAAGACCCTTAAAAGGGTGTCCAATTATTACTGTACAATATTATCCAGTAGTCGTGTAACTTAAGCAATCAAGGCTTATTGGAAGGGCTTAGTACAAGATCACTTGCAAGCATGCAATGTACTCTAGAGCTTAATTTATCTGTACATAAACCAGCCACAGTTGAAAAGGGTTTAAAAATATTTAATGATAAATAATAAAAACACAAGACAATACTACTACACCACAGTGCTATTCAAGAGTTCAGAGATCACACAGAAACTTAAAATAATTTAGTACAGCTCTGACATAACAGAAAAACACTTAGTCTAATCTTTATAGTCCTAGCTATTTCTACAAGAAAACACACTTCTAAGATAACTTACTTAGGAGAGCATAGGCAGTGCTGAGTTAGATGTCCAAGATCAAAATGCTTGATAATCTCTGGTTCTCACTGTTTACATTGAAACTGCAGTTCTGCTAAACATTACATAATCTTTTGCACCTTCCTGGTTCCCAGGCCACACAGAAACTGCATTTACATTATTTAACACTTAGAGCAATAAAGGACATTCCACATGTAAATTCTGGTCATTAACTTTAGCCTTAAAACAATAAACTGGAAGCTCCCCATCCAGCCGGACTGGAGCCGACATGTAAAACATCAAAGGCAGTGATGAAATAATTTTAATTTCAAAGGACCAACAAGAATTGCTTGACTTAGCTTTCTTTACAACAGATGGCAATGTTGCTACATTGTTTTAAGTTCAACATTCACAGTATTTACAAATAACAGAATTATGTATCAAATTCTATTTGACTAGGTTGGCAGCTTTCACCCTTCTCTACCAGTCTTCACACCTCCCACCGATGAAACAGTACAAAGACTTGAATTTCTTTGTTATGTCTCTAACTACCTCCTTAGATTTCTTCCCTTATTCACTTCATCGGATCTTTCCTAACTTCTGACAGTACTTTTAGCTTTCTACATATCTCCTACACAAACATGAGTACTAATTTATTTACATAATGTTCAAACCTGAACTGAATTCAGATCTAATAAAAACATGGTGTGTAGTAAAATGCCAATCACAAGCATATTTAAATAAGGAATGAAGGAAACTTATTTTCTGTTATGCTGAAACAGTATTTGTTCAATTTCTTTTAAAATCTGAAAAATGAACAGAGTGCAGAATAGTATCAAGATGGAAAAACTCTGATGCAAAAGCAGACTTCCCATACTACGATAGAACTGAAAGAAGTACATAACAATGTTGGTGTATCATGGCTGTACTGCAGTAACATTAAAGGCTAAAGACCAGCACTTGTCTCATCATCAGCCCTAACATTATTAAGTCTGATGCTAATTCTAGCTTTCAGATTATTTTAATTTCCAGCTCCCATAGTCAAGGGATGTCAATTTTGTCTCTCCAGCTCTCTGTGGGATCCTCCCTTGTTGTCTCTTGCACCACTGCTTTTCTGCAACTGGGCTACAGATCCTCTGCAGTGCTGTCTACACTCACTGACTTACCTCCAAAGCAGTGGTTTGGCCTCAGTGCTGTCTCAGCCCAAATAAGTGCTTACTTTCATTTTTTTTAAAGCTTCCTTCAACCTCTTTCCAACATCACAGAGCCTTAGGCAGTTTCTCCTTCGTTTCTACACCCATCCATCCTTAAGTCCCCAAATGATTTCTTGTAGGGTATCTTGGATATAGCTCTCAACCAATCTGGGACAAATCTCAACAGAATTGGGAGAAATCCAGAAAAAGAAATCAGTGGCACTTTTAAAATATTAGTTCTATTAACTTGAAACATTAACAGAATACGAGAATGTGAATTAATATGCATTTCCTGAAGTATAATAAGTCTGTAACTCTTAATAATTGCTGTTATGCATCAAGTATAATTCACCACCTTTCCTCCAAAAGGCACCAGTGTTAGGAGGGATTAAGCAGGATAAGAGCTAAAATTTGAGTCAAAAATCAAGGAAGCCCCAGAAAATCAGGGACAGCTGAGAGGTATGACCTTGGATGTGACCATTTACTGAGTGGGCCCATCAACCCCTTAAACATAGTCATTGTTTAGGCTCTGGGACTAAGAAACCCAATAGAGACTGAGGAGTATGGAGGCTAGAAGCTATTATTCTTGCAGTGGGTGGTCAATGTCCCTGGCTGTGGATTCGACCAGTGCAATGACATCAGGATGTCTTCTCTGCCCTAGTGTTACCCTGAGATGTCCTGTGAGGCTCCTGATCTCCACCAGATATCATGCAGGCATCTAATTTCTCCCTTGCCTTCCTCTAGGGTAGGATATCTGACCATCTGCCACTTCATCCTATCCCCACAGCCAAACCTACTGGTCACATGAGTTCTAGCCTGAGCTTGAGTAACCAACAGCACAGACATCCAGCTTCTGTGTCATTGAGCCAGTTGTTTTTTTTCATTTCTAATTTTACTTAGAACCTAGACAATGAAAGTACAACAAACTGCTCTCATTCGGAATCCAGTAGAATGTCAATGCCCTAAGTGCTCATAGTAACCACTTTCGTTGACTGGTGACGGACAAGTGAATACTCCTTAATATCTTAAGCTGACAAAGCAGCTGCATACTTCTATTAACATGCTCTTTTACTTCATTAGGGATGCACACGTTGCTGAATTCCCTGTTCTTTTTGCTCTCTAAAAACAAACTAGGTTTTATATAGAAACACGAGGTACACTTATAATACAGAAAGTGCAAAATCTAAATTAGTGTCATTAGTCTTAACTTAATGATCCTTTCAGCAAAAAATGAACAAACCCTGACAACTAGCTATGCAGGAAAACAATACAGAATGAGAGTCTTATGTAAGTTCTTGAAAAATCTGTATTTGGAATGTCTACATTGTAAAGACCCACTTTTTTGTTTTAAAGTAACATGTAGATAAATATGCAAGATAACACAGAAAAATCCACAATATGAGGTATACACTTAGTAATTTTTCAAATAACTCTAGAACAAAATATGTGCTAATAAGCTGATGATATCAAGTTTTACATAGTTATCTATTTACCATAATAAAAGAATGATATAAAATAGGCAGTCTGCAGTTTTCCATTTCTGACCTAAAATATGTTATACAATTCAGTTAGAAAACTAGCCAGATAATCTGATATCTTCTTAAATAAAAATTGGAAAGTCATCAGCATTTTCAGATGTGGAAGGTTATAAGCATTTTCCTCCGTATGCAATCTTCCATAATTACAGAACAGGCAATCCATGAAAAAATGTTAAGGCACAGAAAATTATCACAGAAATTTTTCTTATAAAAAATTAAAATATAATAAATACAATACATTCAAGAGATGTGTAATGTGTGCATTAATTCAGCAACTGAGCGACATTGCACAAGATTGGTTGTGTAGACTAAATACTAAAACATCTCACGTTAAAACAAGCAGGGCAAAATAAAGAGGAGGGAAAAACATTCCATGCCAAATTGGTTACTTTAATCAGAAAATATTTTAGTAGTACACTATTAAAGGTTTTGGCCATAGCTGTACATTTGTTTCTTTGTCCAGCAGAGAAGAAAAAATAAATAAATACCCTTAATACCTCATTTTTATTTAATGTTTTAGTACAAATCTAACCTTTGGCCAAAATAACCTGTCATGTATTACATTGACTAAAAAAAAAACAGTACTGTGATAAGATAACATATTTCAGTACAATAAAAGTACTGTGCTTTAATACATTTAATAAACCCCAAGCAGAAAAACCTCTAGAATTAAGAGTTTTTGTATAAAGTTCTAAAACCATAAAACTATACCTCTATTCATAAACATGTTGTGTTTTAAAGTTGTTACTATTTCCTCATAGATTAATAATTTAAATAGAGTTTTTATTACTTTTCTCTAGATGCTCCTTTACCATTTTTTCTAACGTGAAAATGTGTTCATCAGTATCATCTGGTACAAGGTTTCGGATTGAATTAGCAAGTTCTAAGAGATACTCTGTATTTCGTCCACTAGGGCCAACAGCACATAGTATCTGTTTGGCAATGTCTTCCAAAGGTGCTGGACCAAGATAGTTGGGGTTGTCATGGGTCCCCACATAAAGCAACACATCAAATTCACCGACAGCCTTGTCCTTTGGATAGAAAGTAACATAAGTACTTCTATAGCCACATTTCTCCCTGAAGTCAAGATACTGTTTTACTTCTTCCTCCTTTCCACTTGGCAACCTGTAGGCAACACCCCACACACAGCCCTGAAAAGATTGATTGTTAAAAGGTTATCAGACTGTTAACAGTGATGACTTGTAAAATATACTCAAAATGACAAAACGTAATGTTAGTACATCAAAAGAATGGAAAACATTTTTAATAATCACTTTGCAGACAGACAAGATACTGACATACAACATGGCACATGTTGTGCTGATGTTCGGCGTAACTACTTTTGTATGTAACACTAAAGTGAGAAAAAACACAGCTGTGTAAGTTGCACTTACCCATAACAGAAGATGACAGAAGATGTTCAAATTCCTCACTGCTGCAACAGCCTTTAGGCTATACAGGTTGTGTCTTTTTTTTTCAACAAATATCTTTATTAAATGATCACATATGCCATAGGCAATTATCATGGTGTGTATGGGAGGAGAAATGGCATAGGCATTATCCTGAAGGAACAGTATGCTAAGAGTGTTTTGGAGGTGAAAAGAGTGTCGGATACAGTGATGTTTATGAAGCTGGAAATTGATGGTGTAATGATAAATGTTGTTAGCGCATATGCTCCACAAGCTGGGTGTGCGATAGATGAGAAAGAAAAATTTTGGAGCGAGTTGGATGAACTGGTGATGACTGTACCCAAGGATGAGAAACTGGTGATTGGAGCAGATTTCAATGGGCATGTTGGTGAAGGAAAAGAGGGGATGAGGAAGTGATGGGTAGGTATGGTGTTAAGCAAAGGAATGCAGAAGGTCAGATGGTAGTGGATTTTGCGAAAAGGATGGACATGTCTATGATGAATACGTATTTTAACAAGAGGGAGGAGCATAGGGTGATATACAAGAGTGGAGGAAGATGCACACAGGTGGATTATATCTTATGTAGAAGGGCCAGTCTGAAGGAGATTGGAAACTGTAAAGTTGTGGCAGGGGAAAGTGTAGTTATGCAGCATAGGATGGTGGTGGTTTGTAGGACGACATTGGTGATCAAGAAGAGGAGGATGAGTGTGAGGGCAGCACGAAAGATCAAATGGTGAAAATTGAAAAAGGGTAATTGTGAGGCGATGTTCAGGAACTCATTCCGTCCAGTACAGCTCTTTTGATTATGCACCTTTAACTCCTAGTGGGTGTGGCTTGAGGCTTTAAAAAATAAAGTTATCACCTTACAATTCTAACAAATACTCACTGACATAGGGCAAATATCAATACAATTGTGTTTGCCATCATGTATGCTTCAAGATAAAATATTCTGATACCTCGTATAGGGCATGGTTTTGGAATTATTAATGCAAATATAAACAAGCAATATTTGATGCCTAGAGGAGCAATAGGAGATAACTGCAGATGCACCTGGAGGCGTCAATGAGTGACAGGCACTGGGTGGCAGTGAAGAGTTACCGAATAGCTGGGTAACTACAGCAGAGCTAGAAAGAGATGGCTAGTAAGGTGCTTGGTGTGACATCTCGAAAGAGGAAGGAGGACAAGGAGACCTGGTGGTGGAATGAAGAAGTACAGGAGAGTATACAGAGTAAGAGGTTGGCGAAGAAGAAGTGGGATTGTCAAAGAGATGAAGAAAGTAGACAAGAGTATAAGGAGGTGAGGTGCATGGCAAAGACAGAGGTGGCGAAGGATAAGGTGTATGAAGAGTTGTATAAAAGGTTGGACACTAAGGAGGGAGAAAAGGACCTGTACCAATTGGCTAGACAGAGGGATCGAGCTTGTAAAGATGTGCAGCAGGTAAGGGTGATAAAGGATAATGAGGGAAACATACTCACAAGTGAGGAGAGTGTGTTGAGCAGATTGAAAGAATACTTTGAGGGGTTGATGAATGAAGAGAATGAGAGGGAGAGAAGGTTGGATGATGTGAGGATAGTGAATCATGAAGTGCAGTGGATTAACAAGAAGGAAGTAAGGATAGCTATGAAGAGGATGAAGAACGGAAAAGCTGTTGGTCCAGATGACATACCTGTGGAAGTATGGAGGTATTTAGGTGAAATGGCAGTGGAGTTTTTAACTAGATTGTTTAATGAAATCTTGGAAAGTGAGAGGATGCCTGAGGAATGGAGAAAAAGTGTTTTGGTACCAATTTTTAAGAATAAGGGTGATGTGCAGAGCTGTAGTAACTACAGAGGGATTAAACTGATCAGTCACAGCACGAAGTTATGGGAAAGAGTAGTGGAAGCTAGGTTAAGAAGGGAGGTGATGATTAGTGATCAGCAGTACGGTTTCATGCCAGGAAAGAGCACTACAGATGTGATGTTTGCTCTGATAGTGTTGATGGAGAAGTACAGAGAAGGTCAGAAGGAGTTGCATTGTGTCTTTGTGGATTTAGAGAAAGCATATGAAAGGGTGCTTAGAGAGGAGTTGTGGTATTGTATGAGGAAGTCGGGAGTGTCAGAGAAGTATGTAAGAGTGGTACAGGATATGTACGAGGGTAGTGTGACAGCGGTGAGGTCTGCGGTGGGAGTGACGGATGCGTTTAAGATGGAGGTGGGATTACATCAAGGATCAGCTCTGAGCCCTTTCTTATTTACAATGGTGATGGACAGGTTGACTGACGAGATAAGACAGGAGTCCCCATGGACTATGATGTTTGCAGATGACATTGTGATCTGTAGTGAGAGTAGGGAACAGGTGGAGGAGACCCTGAAGAGGTGGAGATATGCTCTAGAGAGAAGAGGAATGAAGGTCAGCAGGACTAAGACAGAATATATGTGTGTGTGAATGAGAGGGAAGATACAGGAATGATGAGGATGCAGGGAGTAGAGGTGGCGAAGGTGGATGAGTTTAAGTACTTGGGATTAACAGTTCAGAGTAATGGTGAGTGTGGAAGAGAGGTGAAGAAGAGAGTGCAGGCAGGATGGAGTGGGTGGAGAAGAGTGTCAGGAGTGATTTGTGACAGACGAGTACCAGTAACAGTGAAAGGGAAGGTCTACAAGAGGGTAGTGAGACCAGCTATGTTATACGGGTTGGAGACAGTGGCATTGACAAAAAGGCAGGAGTCAGAGCTTGACGTGGCAGAGTTGAAGATGTTAAGATTTGCACTGGGTGTGACAATGATGGACAGGATTAGGAATAAGTATATTAGAGGGACAGCCTAGGTTGGAAGGTTTGGAGACAAAGCCAGAGAGGCAAGATTATGTTGGTTTGGACATGTGCTGAGGAGGGATGCAGAGTACATTGGGAAAAAGACGCTAAGGATGAAGCTGCCAGGTAACAGGAAAAGAGGAAGGCCTAATATAAGGTTTATGGATGTGGTGACAGGGGACATGCAGGTGGTTGGTGTGACAGAGCAAGATGCAGAGGACAGGAAGAAATGGAAACAGCTGATCTGCTCTGGCGACCCCTAACGGGAGCAGCCAAAAGAACAAGAAGATATGCCATCGGTAATCTTACTTTTATATAAATGAAAAACAATGTGACACCACTTTAGTTGCAAACATTATACATTACAGACACCATTGAAACAACTGTAGTTGCAAACATTATACATCACTTAAAATCTATCCAGGCATTGTCAGTTAAGGATTATGTGGCTCATTCAAATCTTTCCTCTTAAAACTCGTTCCTTCTCTGCATATATTGTTTGCACAATTCCCATTTTTCCTATGCAGTTTGCTTCCTCCCTTTTCTACAGATCCCAATTCCAGTTGTTTCCTCTCTGTTACTATATTCACTACTTCCAGTAAAAATGGTTTATACTAATTCCCATTTTCTAGTAAATGCTTTTTTAGCAGCCACTATAATTAGACTCGGCAAAGCTGTGCTATGTCTAGGCAATTCCAATTCTACAGCATAACTCAAAAAAATCATCTCGCCAGTCAGTCCAATCCACTCACCCAGCATCTCCGACAGAGCGGTCTGCAGGGAATCTCTAATGTATGCTAGCACATTACACTCCTAAAAAATATGCTCCTGGCCACCTCTTTCTTGCCTGTCACACCCCCAACATTTGCTATCCACCTGAGGAAAAATTCTTTGGCGTCTACTTGAGGTATAAAAATACCCATGTAAACACTTCCAGACAAAGACCGTAAATCTTCTAGACTTTGTTGCATATTTGGAAGATATACGCATATATCCCCTCATTGTCTCCAACTTGCTTATCCATTCTCTCTTCCCAAACCTTTCTAAGCTCCTCTGAGTCTTATAATTATCATGCAATATTTTATATGCTTTACTAATTATTCCTTTAACTGCAGCTTCTGTTGTAGATTCTTTTAAAAACTCTATTAGTTCTGGTCTTTCATTTAGGACCTCCCCCATTTCTTTCTCTTTGCTATACTCTGATATCAATCCTTGATAGGGAAGGCAATCTCTAACCTGCAATCCAAATAAATTCTTGGCCTCTTCCCATTCTATTATCTTTTCCTTTCTACTTTACTTGTTCCCAATATCTTGGTTCCTTTTTCAGTTTTCTCTAATAAATTTCAGACCCCTCTTGCCCATTACCTGTATCCCTAACCACAGTCACCCCTATCGGCAGAATCTCTTTTCTCCATTCATGTGCTGGGTTAGTTCTTAGAATACTCCCTGCTATTTTATGAATATAATACTCTGTATGATATTTTGTTGTTCTCCGTATGAGTCTGCATCCAAAATCCCAATCTCTCCTTATTTCTTGAGCTTCCTCCCTATATCATCATTCCTTTCAACTTTCAATTATAGTTTTCTGCTTGTACTATGTATAAGAGCCTTAACTGTGTTTCTAAAATACCCCCTCAAATTGGGTAAGCCTAGTCAGCCTTGTTCTGTTGGAAGTATTGAGTAATCCTAGTCAGCCTTGTTCTGTTGGCAGTATCAGCTTAAACCACTTCACCCTTGCTGTCTTCCCTTCCCATATAAAATTCTTCAACTACTTTTAAATTGCTATCCACATATTCTCCTCTGGTTGATAAAAAATATGCCTGACCTGTGTATAAGACTATAGGGACTAAAAACATTTTAATGGCTTGTATCTTAGTATCCATATCCATATAACAAAGCTTCCAGTTTCTCAATTTTTGTATCATCTTCTGTTCAGCCTCCTCCCACATATCCTTAGCTGCAATAACATAGTCATTTCCAATCCATACTCCTAAATACTTCATTTTATCATGTCTCCATAAATATGGATATTGTTGGACCAATTTGTGTGTGGGTAAATAATTTACAGCTATTGCCTTTGTTTTAGCTTCATTAATTTTGTATCCTGAGAAGATATGAAACTGTCTTAAATTGTTCCACAACACTGTAAATAAGAAGTTATGTACCTACCATAACGTTCCATGTTAGTTGTCTTCTCTCGCCTTCTTTCTTGCTTGATGGGTTCGGAGCCGATCCCTCGGCTCCGACTCGGCACTTGCTAAGCTCGAGAGTCACTTTTACCAGCTCGAGGCAGCCCCATATCCCATGATGCAAGGCGGTAAGTACCCAGATCTCGTTTGCTGACAAAGGGCAATAGCACCAAGCATAAAATACTTCCCAAAGGAAGAAAGAAAACTTACAGATGGAAGAAGGACCAGGTCTGAATGGTCTTCAGCATAACAGTTTCTGATAACAAGGTCTGTCCAGGCCAGGGGGAAGGACGGAGGTCAAGAAAGAAGGCGAGAAGACAACTAACATGGAATGTTATGGTAGGTACATAACTTCTTAATGTTAAGTTGTCAATCTCTTCATTCTTGCTTGATGGGACCACGTCCTAGCACCTCTATCCTGGGTGGCTCAATGGAACAAACTCTTGAGGACTGTAGAGCCAAAACTGGCTCTGTCCCTGGAGGCCAAGTCCAATTTGTAATGGGAAACAAAAGTGTGAGGAGTAGCCCAAGTGGCAGCTGCACAAATAGTGTCCAAAGGAAGTCTAGCTTGAAAAGCTGTAGAAGTAGCTAAGCTCCTAGTTGAATGTGCTTTAGGTTTTGAGCACAGCTGTTTTCCCCTGAGCGATAAATTTCAGAGATGACGAAGAAAGCCATCTGGACAAGGTCACTTTAGAAACAGGAAGGCCTTTTATTATCCGCATAGGAAACAAAAGTTGATCAGATTTTCTAAATTTTTTGTTCTGTCCAAATAATATCTAAGTTGACGGTGGACATCAAGATAATGTAGCTTTTGTTCAGCTCTATCTGAATAGTTAGGAAAAATACAGGAGATCAATGGATTGATTCAAATTGTTCTTTGAAGCGACCTTAGGTAAAAGGTTGGGTTAGTTCTCAAAGATACTCTGTCTTTGTGAAAAACCAAATAGGGGTCGAACCGAAAGAGCATGAAGTTCAGACACCCTCCTGGCAGATGTAATAGCCACTAGGAATAAAGTTTTCCAAGAAAGATATTTCAGGGAACAAGAAACAGCTGGCTCGAAGGGGGGAAGAATCAAGGATGTCAGCACTAAATTTAGATCCCACTGAGGAGGAGGATTCCTGATTGGAGGCTTTAGTAGGAAAATTCCTTTCAAGAAGGCCCTGCAGAGCCTATGGGACATAATATTATGATCTGCTATCCCGACATGAAAATTGGAAATAGCAGCCAACTGAACTCTGACTGTGGAAGAAGAGGAGCCTGCATGAAAAATCTCTGCTAAGAAGTCCAGGACTGCCTGAACAGGGGCAGTAAAAGGATCAATATTCTGGGCCTTAGCCCAATAACAGAAACGTTTCCATTTGCTTGTATAAATCTTCCTGGTAGAGGATTTTAGCGAAGCTACTATGATGTCTCTAACTGGGTTAGAGATCAAAGGAAGCCTGGCTAAGGAAGGAAGTGGAGCAACCATGCTGTGAGGTTGAGAGAAGGGATTGACTGGTGCAGCTGACCCGATTGGTGAATCAGAAGATCTGGCACTGGGTCCAGATGCCACGGCTGCACCAAAAGGTGATGATGGAGGAACGGGAACCAAACTTGTCGAGGCCAGTAAGGGGCAATGAGAATCAATTTGGCTCTCAAAACGGTAGCTTTCTGGATCACCTGAGGGATCAGAGGAAATGGAGGAAGGCATAAAGAAGTCCCTGGGGCCAATCCTGGGTCAGAGCGTCTCTTGGGGATGGCCTGATAGAGGTAAGAGGCTGAAGAAGTCTGGGCATTTGCTGTTTTGGGGAGTAGCAAAAAGATCACAACATGGACGACCCCATTCCAGAAAAATCTCTTCCGCTATAGATTGCTTGAGAGACCACTCGTGAGGCATGAGAATAGCTCTGCTCAATCTGTCCGCTACAATGTTGGTTTTCCCAGGGATATGCGTTGCTACCAGAAACCGATGAGAGGAGATCGCCCATTGCCATAGTCTGAGCTTCTCGACACAAGGGGTAGGACTTGGTTCCGCCCTGTTTGTTGATATACCAAACTACAGACATGTTGTCTGTGTGGACTGCAATTGTCCCTACGGGAAGAAAGTCGTTGAGGGCTTGCAACGTTAAAAGCACTGCTCTCATCTCCAGGACATTTATGTGCAGATGGTACTCGAGCGGCTGCCACGCACCATGAACCATCCTGCCCTGATAATGACCCCCACCCGATCAGGAGGCATCCGTGGTGACAGTGGCTATCGGGGATGGGGTACAAAGTACCTGCCTTGGTGAACCTGAGGCGATGTGATCCACCAAGCAAGATGCTCTTTGCATGTCTGTGTCACCAGAATCTGGTGACGATTGGAAGTTGCTGGTATGACCATTGTGTGAACAGCATCCACTGAAGAAGGCGCATGTAGAATCGAGCCAGGGAAGAAGAGTAATGGCGCAGCCATGAGACCTAATACCTTTAGAACCATTCTGGCCTGTACTTTCTTGCTGGCCAGAATGATCCTGACATGACTCTGAATGTCTGAAACTCTTTGATCTGTAAGGGTAGCTGACATCCAAACAGTGTTTAAGTTTGCCTATGAAGGTAATAGACTGGCAGGGCGATAAGGATGACTTTTCAAGTTGATTGAGATGCCCAAATGAGAACAAAGGTCTATTGTGTAATCCCTGGCTTGTATAAGCTGATGCCTGGTGGTGGCTGACAGGAGCCAGTCGTCGAGATACGGAAACACCTGGAATCCTTGGCGTCTCAGGTGAGCCGTGACCACTGCCATGCATTTGGTGCACACTCTGGGGGCTGTGGTGAGACCAAAGGGCAGGGCTCTGAACTGGAAATGACTGGACCCCAGCCAGCGGAGAAATCTCCTGGGCGTCTGTGAATTTTGATGTGATAGTACGCATCCTGAAGATCTATTGAGCACATACAGTTGTCCTTCTGTAAGAAGGGCAGAATTGACTGAAGAGTGACCATTCGAATCTTGTCTTCCTGACAGACTTGTTGAGTCTGCTGAGATCCAATATTGGTCTCCAGTCTCCCGTCTTTTGGGGACCAAAAAGAACCTTGAGTAGATTCCGGCTCTGAATGGTCTATTGTAACTGGCTGAATGGCTCTTTTGCAGTAGTTTGAGACTTCTAACTCTGCAACCTCCCTTAGACCGGGTGGTACGTCTGGAAGGGAACTTGAGGGAAGGGACTTTCCTCGAAAGGAATTATGTAACCCTTGGATATGATCGACTGTACCCATCTGTCTTGAGTGAGGGAATGCCAGGCTTCTGGGTACAGTGATAATCTTCCCCGACTGCCTCCAAGGAGGGACAGCCGGGCAACACCTCAGGGATGCTGAAAGGGCTTGTCAGAGAGGCTCCCTGTTTCCCTGGTTTTGGACCCCTCTGCCTCTAGAGCGTCTGTTGTTGTTACCCCTCTGCCTCTAGGGGTAAACTGACCACGTGAATCCGCGTGACTCCTTGGGATTTACGGAACCACATTTTCCCACCTTTCTGTCCTTTGGGATAAGGTCTAGAAGGGGTGGAAAACGGACTCCAACAGCAGAAAGAGTCTTGCCGTCCTGTTCGCACCTGGTCAAGGTTTCCTTCACCTGAGGGCCAAACAAAGCTGACCCATCAAAGGGAGAATTTGTGAAGGGCCTTAAAGGGATCCATAAAATCACATAGCCGCATCCAGGCTTGGCGTCTAAGAGCCACACCTGTACCTGCGGCTCTACTCCATCCGCAGCATAAGATATTAGCCGCATGGAGGAGTTTGCAATGGAATTGAGGGTTCCTAGCTGCGAAGCAATTTTTCTTGAGCCCCTGCAGCTGTAGGATCCTGAACTACTTCAACCAGCTCCTTAAGGATATCCCTCTGGAGTCTGGTGAAGTGACATAGGTAATTCAGCGAGCATAGCAAAGGTCGCTGAGGAAAACATCCGCTTACCGTACCTATCCATGGTCCTAAAGTCTTTATTAGGTGGATGAATTGGCACGGAAGGTTCTGCAAGTTCCTTTTTGGTGGCCGCAGCCACCACCATGGCACCAGGGGACACCCTTAGTGAGGAATTGCTTGTCACACGGGCAGTGATAAATTTTGAAGGCCTCCTAGGGACTGGCTCTACAGAGTCAGGAGCTGCCCACTGCAATAACCTGCATAAGGGGTCGAAGGCGGAGACACCCAGGAGGTGGAGGGCCGAGATCCAAACGCCTCTAGGTATACTGACTCATCCTCAGAGGGATTGTTGGTGGGCCAGTTTCCCTCTGTTTCAGGAGTTCTAGGATGTCTGAGAAGGAGACATCCTCAGAGGGGATCTAGGGGATCCCTCTGACTCATCAAAGTCAGTATCCAGTGACAGACTCGGGAGTCTACATGCTTCCTCTTACAAGTCCTCTTCCTAGGAGGATCTCCCGAAACATCAGGAGAATCCTCGGAAGAGGGGAAATTCCCAATGGGGAAACCTGAGGCGGAGGATCTCTGGGTCCTGTAGCAAGAGAAGTGGCAGAGATGTCAACAGGTACTATAGAGGGAGGAGCTACGGAACAGACTGCTGACTGATACCAGTGGCCAGTACACTCTTCATCACCTCGAATGCTCCTCCCAGGCAGGTCCGAGAGAACCCGCTCCAAGAGCTAGGAACTCCAGGGACCACCGAAGGGAAGTCTCGAGGCAGATGTCGGAGCCGAGCTCACCAAGTCCGAGGCTCCAAGGGGAAGAGCGGGTTGGACAAGGGTCCGATGCCACTCACCCCTCGGAGGAGACCATGGAAGCCCGACCACGAATCCCTCTAAGGAAGGTCTCAAGAGGAGATAAGAGTAGAGGCTGAAGGAACAGAAGGGGTATCCGTCCTCCAGCCGTAGCAGTAACCATTCGAAGACTCCAACTCCAAGCTCTGGGGTAGAGTTGAAGGAGGAACTGTAACGGGTGTGGACCAACAGTCGCCTGTTGAGACGGACTATGTAACATTTGGGCCAGTACCTGTGACTTAAGTAATCTACTGACCACTCTCTAGGTCATGATCTGACAGTCTGGATGACCTTGAAGATCGGCTCCGATGGCTCCGTTCGAAGAAGAGGTGAAGCGGGCGAAAGTATCGGCTCCAAGGAAGGAGACCTCAACCTCTTCCTGGAATGAGCCATCGGAGCCGATACTATAGATCCTGTCGGAGCCGACTTCGGAGCCGACAGGAAGCTCGATGTATCGGCTCCAGCCGATACAGCCACCAAAGTAACGGTGTCGGAGCCGATCGGGCCGACACCGATGCCACATGGGTGTCGGAACCGATCGGGCCGACACGAAGTGTCGATACAGATCGGCACCGATAGCCATCGGTGCCGAAGGCTGTTAAGCCAGAATCGGCTCCAGCCGGAGATCTCTCGACTGAACGAAGTGGGCGAGAAGACGCAGGCTTAGACACAGAAGCCTGGGCCTTGGAAGATTTAACTGATTTAGATGGAGCCGACTTAGCCAGAGCCCTCCGGCAAGAAGGCCCCTAAGGATCAGTTTGTTGCGTCTTTCCTGCAGGACTCTCTGGCTGAAGGAATGACAAATAGCACAGGAGTCCTGCAGGTGAAGAGGCCCCAGGCAATACAAAAGAAGTGTGACCGTCTGTCAGAGACATTTTCTGACAGCACGAGTCACACTAAACCTGAGACCCTCTCCTTTGACATGGTGCTTAACACAAACACACACACACACCAGTCAAAATTAACTTAAATAAAATACCAAAAGGTATTTGTATAAAAACACACACACCCTAACAGGGAGGGATGGGATGGGTAAAGTTTGACTAAAATAAATTAGAAAAGACAGGGATTTTCTGTCACAAAATGTAAAAAATTAACTAATAACTAATAATTAAGGGTTTTTTTAAGAAAAGGGGCTTAAATATTCAAAAGTGAATCACTTACCAGGAGCTGGCAAAGGAGGACCTCATAAGCGAAAAACGAGATCTGGGTACTTACCGCCTTGCATCATGGGATATGGGGCTGCCTCGAGCTGGTAAAAGTGACTCTCGAGCTTAGCAAGTGCCGAGTCGGAGCCGAGGCATCGGCTCCGAACCCATCAAGCAAGAATGAAGGCGAGATTGACAACTTAACATTGTCCCTTTCTGGTTTTGTCATGTATAAAATAATATCTGCAAAAAGAGACAGCTTTTCCTAGCTACCATACCAAGTACATCCTAGAATTTCTGAGTCCCTTATTTTCTTTGCCAAGGGCTCTAAATATAATGCAAACAACGGGTCTATATTAAAAGACCGAAGAGGTGTTTCAGCGAACAACTCTTGGTCGACACGTAATGAGTGAACGCACTAAAACGTGAACACTCAAAACAGAGATTTATTTCCCTGGGAAAGAAATTGCTTAGCCATCCCCATGTGTTCGCCCCTTTCCTCACTGTAGTGCAATCTCGGAGTTGGTATATTTAGTTAGGAGGCTGTGGGAGGGGTGAAGCCCCCCACGTTGTTATGTTTTAAAGTGTGTGTGTGTGTGTGTGTGTGTGTGTGTGCGTGTGTTTGTGCTAGTGGTTTCTTTCCAAGGGAAAGAAACCACTGTTTTGAGTGTTCGCGTTTTAGAGCGTTCGCTCATTACGTGTCGACCAAGAGGTGTTCGCTGAAATACCTCTTCGGTCTTTTAATATAGACCCCAAACAACAAAGGGGAAAGCGGACAACCCTGCCTTGTACCTCCGATCCCTCATATATACTTCTAATCAATCTTATAATTGTGTCAGGGAAAGCAAATGTTTCCATTGCCCTGCTTATGAAGTCCCAGTCTACTCTGTCAAATGCTTTCTCTGCATAAAGATCCACCTATAAAAGTAGTATTTTCTTACATTCTGCTTCCCTCTGGATCATCAATGTTCTGTTAATATTGTCAAATGTTTGCCTCCCCTCCACAAAACCAATCCTTATCTATCAATTTTGTTATCACTTTTGCCATTCCTTTAACCATTATACACACAAACACTTTATAATCATGTTTTAATATGGAAATGGGCTTGTATGAAGCGGGATCTGATGGATCTTTACCCTCTTTAGGTATTACTATTACCATCATCTTCTTCCAGGATGCTGCTATTTCTCGTCCATCATTTTCCCTCCTAGCTTCCAAACTTCTACAGGAATACCACCTACTCGTGGGGACTTTCCTGTAGATTGGTTATACATAGGATAGGAAGAGATAAGATAAAAATGGCTAAGTATTAGTAATTCAGCCTCATCTACCACTAACCTTGGTATATTTAATTCTTCCATAGACATTTCCATTTGTACGTTTTCTTGATTTCCATATTTCTGTGCTTTATACAAACTTTCATAAAATTTCTGAAATATTTCTAATACATCTACAGGATCTCTTGTTATCTGCCTTGTTACAGGCTCCCTAAATTTGTTGACAACCCTTTCCACTTTCTGTTGCCTGAGTCATTGTGCTAAAAGTTTTTGTGCTCTAGAATTATTATCAAAAAACAGTTGCTTAACAGCAATCTTTCTAAACTCATACATATTACTGAGGTAATCCCTTATTTTCCATTTAGCATTCTGCAGTTGCTCATTTTCTTGTTCTGACAGATTCACCCAATTTTGCAATACTTTTAATATTTGTCAGTCCCTTTAAATAATTCTTGTAACGTCTTAACCATATCTCTCTTTCTTTTGTTTCCACCCTAGCTTTAAACTCCACTTTAATTTTATCCCATTCCCTAGCTATATTTTCAGAATAAAATTCTATCTTCTCTAGTAGCTCTTGAATTAATTCCAAAACCCATTCCTTAAATTCCCCTCTTTTTAACCGATAAGTGGGAAAGCACCAGTGTCTCATTTTTATTTCATTACCCTTGTTTTTTTTTAGTTATTATTGGCAAATGATCTGAAATAGTTATTGGGTACGTTTCAAGACCTTCAATTAAATGCACATGTTCCTGTGAGATATACAATCTATCTAGCCTAGCTCAGTCTTTATATCTCAGTGAATAATATATAAATTCACTCTGAACTCCTTGTACTGAATTCGCATCTTCCATGCCAAACATTTTCATAAATGTCATCAAAAATCTACCCTCCTTTTTTATATTTTCCCTTCTAGGCCCCCAGACGCATCTTCACTGTTGCAAACCAAATTCCAATCTCCATTTATAAGTAACATTCCTTGATGAAAGCTGATTTTCTACCAGAATTTTTTTAACCTCCTTTATAGCCGTTTTAGGTGAAATGTAAATACATGCCATTGTACTCCTCCTCCCTAGCCAGTAGCCCCTTAGTACTACTTATCTTCAATTATTATTTTTTTCCTCTTCTATCACTATTGGAGGTTCTCTTGCAATTAATGCAAGTACTACTCTTTTCCTTTGCCTCAGATATTCCACTGAATAATCATCCTGAAAACCTTCTTTATCAAATTCAAATGTTCAGATTTTTTCAGGTGTGTCGCCTATAGCAAAGTTATTTGCATTTTGTATTTTTTAATATAGTTCAGTACTCTTTATTTCTTTATATTTATCTCCAAGACCGCTCAGATTGAAAGACATTACAGAAAACACAATTTCCTTATATAGTTATTATTACCACTTTTTATGTATAGCTGTTTTTTTTGATAAATGTCTAGTTCTAACTTTTATGTTACATGCATATATAGTTCGGCAGGTTGGTCTTTTATACAGTTGTTTCTTGTCATATCCATTTGTGCCTGTTCCACATCTTATATAACTTTTTTTTTTGAAAACCCTCAAACAGAGCAAACAAGCTCCCTCCAACCCCCACCCCCATTAAAACCTATTAACATAATAACAACAAAACTATGTACATCTTCAAATACTGAACTTTTTGCTTCCTAATAAGAACAAAAGTTCTAAGCTGATAGCCACACAGACAGGCTACAGTTAACCAAAAAGAAAAGTTAGTCATGCTAAGACGCATGGTACAGCCAGTGCTATTAGTAAGTGCTATTTGATTTTGTCTATCTTTATAGCTCTCCCAGCTGACAAAACACCTGAATGCTTTCAGTAAATATTTTCTCCAAGCCATTTCTCTTTATCAAATTATCTTCTAGTGACATGCAAACAGGACACAAAACTGCTAAGGGTACCTTTTTTACCAGAAAAAAGTCTTGTAGTATTCAATATTCTTTTTCATTTAAATGCTTTGTAATGAACTTGTTATTGGACAATGCCTAGGGTCTTAACATAGTCATTTCCCTATGCAAGCATGGGGAAAAGCACAGTGAGTTTTCTTCTGTCATACTCTCTTAACCGGATCCTTCCCCAAACTCCTCCCTCCTCTTCCTTTTTTTTTTACTGCAATACCTAAATTTCTTAAAACTGAAGAAAAAGAAAGAAAAACAAACAAAAAAACAAAACAAAACAAAAATGCACCTGTTTACATTAGTATCCCCATTGCATTTAAAAAAAACTAAGAAAACTTTACTAATTGTTTTTGTATTATATTTAAAGCTTTCACAGCTGGGAACCCCCACCCCCGATTGTTTTCAGAGAAAATTATGTCCTAGTCAATTTCTCTTTTCCTTCTTTTCTTTTCCCTCAGCCAATCCCCTTCCACCAAACTGTCTCCGGTTTCTCTTTATCAGATTGTCTCCATGGAGACATGAAGACCAGCTGCAGAATTGCTACTTAGTATACATGCATTTGCTAGAAAAAAGAATCATAATATTCAATATTATTTTTCATTTACTTGCTCTCTCTTAAAACTAATCAATCTAAGGTCCTTAATCCAATAATTTCTCCAAGAATGAAAAAAAGCAAATTAATTTTAACTTTGTTATGCCTTTTTAATCAGGCTCCTTTTTATCACTGCATTTTCTATATTTCTCAAAGCTGTACAAGAAGAAAGAGAGAAGAGGGGAGAAAAAGGAAAAAAAAACATGTGTTTAAAATCCCCATTACACTTAGAAATAACATGCAAAGAAAACCATGCACCACAAATACAGTACTATGTGCACTTGCCATGACCCTACCTAGTCTTCCTTCCCTTTATGTAACCTCAAAAGGACCATACTTAGTACCTCATTACACCTCTCTCTCCAATGTGTCTACTACGCATTTGCACAATTTTATACAAACAAAAATGTTTATTGTTGACCTATTGAACTATATCAATGTAACATTGTTACTTAGCTTCTTTTTAATGCAACTTTAACTTTATGCATGTAACCCAACATATGTGAATCACTTTGCTATAACTGCTATTATATCAATATTGTTTAAAATTGTATTTGTTTTAAAATGTATTACTGGAGCTTTTCTCCTAGGGGTCTCCACTGAAAATGGGCCACAAGCCCAGTTGGACAAACCCGGTTAACAAATGTCAATAAATAAATAAATAATAATAATAATTAAGAAAAGAAAGTTTTCTTTACTTACAGTTAGTTTTCTCCCCTCTCTAAAGCATTTTCAAACATTAATGACATGAAGTAGGGCATATACATTAGCATCCCTCAAAAATCCAACACATTTTGAAAAAGTCCAATATTTCCAGATTTTCTTATTCCTTCATATTTTACAAATATAATTACTGCATTGTAATCCCACATTAAGTTACTGCTTTTATTACTGTTCTTCTCCATTGTCCAACTCCTGCCTCCGCTTCATTTGCAATGTACTCTTGATTCTTCTAGTCAACTCTCATGCTCCCTTACTTCTCTCCATTTTCCGTTGAAATACAGGAAAGTACAGTTTTGTACCTACCATAAATGTAGATGTTCAAGTGTTCACACTGCTGCAGTCATCACACTTGGGTTATCCTGCCTTCAGGCAGTCCCGCAGTCGGCCAGAGTTCCAAAGTCTTGGTCCGGTGTTGGTTGCTGTCGCTTCTTCCCTGACGTCAGTGTGCCAGGGGTATATAAAGTGCATCCGACGCCATTTTCTTCAGTTTTTCTTGCCCCAGATGTCAGGTGCCCCCAAGTTGGTAGGCAATACATATTGCTAATAAAACATATAACATAAATAAAAAGAATACCTTCAGTTACAAGCAAATACACCACAAAGGTTGTACAGGATAGAAAGGCATAAATAAGTCCAGTTAGGTCAGAGGGGATGGAGGGAGGGTAGCCTGGACTGCAGCAGTGTGAACACTCGAACATCTACATTTATGGTAGGTACAAAACTGTACTATGTTCATCGTGTTACACTACTGCAGTCATCACACTTGGGTTGAATCCCAAAGCTAAGGCTGGGCGGTGGTACTAAACAGGGTTCGGAGAAGCTAGCAGGCCCTGCAGAACTGCAGTGGCAAAGCCAGCTCTGCTTTTTGAGTATAGAGTCAAGTGGTAGTGCTTGGTGAAGGTGTGCACTGAACTCCAAGTTGCAGCCTCCAAAATATCCTTGGTTGGTACCCCTCTGAGGAAGGCTGTTGATGTTGCTGTAGCCCTGGTGGAATGGGGCCTAATGTTACCAGGCACTGGTTTCACATGGTGTGTGTAGCAGAAACAGATACAATGTCCTATCCATTTTGAAATGGTCTGTTTTGAGATGGCCTTACCTTGTGATCCTGCAGCATAGGATACAAAGAGTTGGTCAGAATTTCTGAAAGCCTTAGTTTTATCTAAGTAGAAATGCAGTTGCCTATGAATGTCCAAAGACTGTAGGAGCCTTTCTCCTTTATTCTGGGGGTTTGGATAAAAGGTGGGCAAATGAATGGTTTGGTTTAGAGCCACACTGGATACCACCTTTGGCATAAACGAAGGGTTAGTTTGTAAAGCGACTCTGTCTTGATGAAAAATGATGAAAGGCTCCACTGCCATTAGGGCCTGTAGCTCTGAGACTCTTCGTGCTGAAGTTATTGCTAACAGCAGGGCAGTCTTCCATGATAGAAATTGTAAATCAGCTGTAAAAGCTGGTTCAAAGGGCGGCAGTGTAAGTTTTTCCAAAACAAAATTGAGATCCCAAGTTGGTGTTGGTTCTCTCTGAGGCGGTCTTATGTTCTTAGCCCCTCTGAGGTACTGTCTTAGTAATGGATGTAAAAATATAGGAGGATCCGTGTTGTAATGAGCTGAAATAGCTGAGACATCGATATTAATGGATGAAAAGGAAAGGCCTTTGTGCAACATCTCAGTTAAGTATTGCAGAATCTGAGGAATATTTGGGACAATAGGATTTTGGCCTTTAGCCTGGTTCCAGGCGTAGAATCTTTTCCATTTGTCTGAGTAGGTTTTCCTGGCGCTGGGCCTCCTGGCCTCCAGAATGACATCCATAACAGCTTTAGAGAGAAGTGTTGACTGGTTGTTTAGGTAATTTGCCATGCAGCCAGATTTAAAGTCTTGAGCTGGCTGTGTAGAATCTGATTGTTTTGCTGAGTCAGCAGGTGAGGAATTTGAGGTAAAATCCATGGTGGGCCTTGAGCCATGTTCCTTAGTATTGGATACCAGTGTTGGTGTGGACAGTCTGGAGCAATGAGTATCATTTGTGGCCTCTCTAGTCAGGCTTTCAGCAGCACCTTTGCCAGGAGAGGTAGTGGGGGAAAGGCATACACTGTTAATGTTTTCCAACTGAATGAGAGGGCGTCCACTTTCCAAGCTAGTGTGTGGTATGTCCTTGTGCAGAATTTCTGTAGTTGGTAGTTTTGGGGAGAGGCAAACAGATCTATGTCTGGGCTCCCCCATTTTTGAGTTATCATTGTAAATACTTGCGGATCTAGTTTCCACTCATGAGGGTCTATGATATTTCTGCTTAGGTCGTCTACCAATGTGTTTTTCTTTCCTGGCAGGAATTGTGCTTGTAGTTGAACTTGGTAGGTCAGTGCTGTGTTCCACAAGGTCATTGCTTGCCTGCATAGGGGGTAGGAATGTGTGCCCCCTTGTTTGTTTATGTACCACATCACTGTGGTGTTGTCCGTCTTTATTAGTAGTTGTCCGGGATGTAGGAGGTCCTTGAAAGCTGTTAGGGCATTTTGTACAGCTAACATCTTTTTTGATTGATGTGTAGATGCATCTGATCTGCAGACCATTTGCCCTGAATACACTGTCCTGCCATGTGTGCTCCCCAGGCGTAATCTGAAGCATCTGTTATTGTTTGCCTGGCTGTGGGTAAGGTAAAAGGCTGACCCTTGTTGAGGTGACATGCCTGTGCCCACCATAGAAACTCCTGTTGAAGGCAGGGAATGAGTGGTATTATTGTTTCCAAGCTGTGGCTGTGGAGTCCATACGCTTTTCAGGTACCATTGTAACTTCCTCATATGCAGTTTGGCATATGGTATTAGTAGTATGCAAGATGCCATGAATCCCAAGGCCTGCAGAATTTTTCTTGCAGGAAGTTGGGTTTTTGTTGTCATCATTTTGAAGTATTGAGTCAGTTGTCCTTGCTTGTCTGGCATAAGATAAGCCATCTGGGCCATTGTATTTAAGCTGGCACCCAGGAATATTATGTCTTGTGAGGGCACTAGTTTTGACTTCTTTTCATTTACTGTGTACCCTAGGCAACTTAATAGGTTTTTAACAAATGCCACATGCTGTAAAAGAATGTCCTTGCTTTCTGCTTGAATAAGGCAGTCGTCCAGATATGGATATATTTGAATTCCTCTTTGTCTGCAGTATGCAATTACTGGTGCCAGGCATTTTGTGAAGACCCTGGGCGCAGTAGATAAGCAAAGGGCAGTGCAGAGAATTGGTAATGAGTTGAACCTGCTATAAAACGGAGGTATCTTCTGAAATTTTGTCTGATAGGGACATGCAGGTATGCCTCCTTGAGGTCCAACGTTACTAGCCAAGCCTTCTTGCCCAGCATGGGAAGAAGTTGTTGTAGTGTGAGCATCTTGAATTTGGGTACTTCCAGGTATGTGTTTAAAATTGAAAGGTCCAGAATGGGTCTCCAGGCTTTGTCCTTTCTGGGAACCAGAAAGAGTCTTGAGTAAAATGCTTGTCCTTGCTCCTGTGTAGGAACCTGCTGAATGGCTCTCATGTCCACGAGAGCTGTAATTTGTCTTTGAGCCTCTGCCCATTGATTTGGTGGCAGGTTTGGCATTCCTTTTATCCTTGGTAAAGTGTGGAAGTGGAAACTGTATCCTTGAGATACAATATTTAGGACCCATTTGTCTTTTGTGATGATGTGCCAGTTGCCTGCAAAAAGTGCTAGTTTTCCTCCCAAGGGGGCTGCCAAGAGGGAGTTGCTTGGCAGTCTGAGGGGTAAGTCATTGTGTTTGCCTTCTGATAGTTTGAGACCTGTCTTCTCCTCCTTTGTGGGTTGTGGCACCCCATTGTCGAGGCTTGTAAGAGCCTTGTGGCTGACCTCTGCCCCTTGGGCGTCTGTATTTGCCCCTCTGTGGTCTGTCAGAAGCTGGAAAGGACCAGTTTTTGGTTGGCCAATTTCTACTGAAACGAGGGGGTTGAACCTGTAAAAAATCCTTGACAGTCTGCATAGATTTTGCCTTAACCTCCATTTTCTTTAAAACCTCTTCTGCTTTTACACCAAATAAAACATCCTGCTGTAAAGGGGCATCCAATAACTTTGCTTTAACATGATCAGGTAAAGTTTGTTCTTTTAACCAAGCATGCCTATGAATGATAGACCCTGTCACTGCTGCTCTACAAGAAGCTTCCAATGAATCAAATCCACATTGCAAAGTATGCTTTCCCACTTGTTCAGCTGCATGTAACAAATATTGCATTTCCTTGTAATCAGGCTGCTCTGTATGTGTGGTCATTTTTTGTTTTAATTAAGACATCAAATATTGTTGGTATTTCAGCATGTGAAACTGGCAATTTAAGGCCCTCATAGCTAGAGTAGCTGAGGTATATACTTTCTTTCCCCATCTGTCTAGTGCTTTAGGATCCCGTTCAGAGGGTACAGGACTTTTAGAAATGGAATCCTTAATCCCTTTGGGACCCTGGGAAATGGTTTCTGGGTCAGCAAAAGGGCTTTTATATAGGAACTTGTGTGAGTCAGGGACTCTGTAGTATCTGTCTGGTTTGGCTGGTGGAGGAGGTAGTGAATCTGGGTTAAGGCTAGATTCTGAGTAAACAATCATCCACAATGTCTAACACGGGTGGAATAGCAAGTGGTCTGTGCTGGGGTAGTAAAAGGAACTCTCGGAGCCTTTGCTTAGAATCAGAGTAATCCCGGCCTTTCTAGTGGAAATGTTCCTTTTTGGTATGTAAAGTTTCCCCAAAAGAGTAGTCTTCTGGGGGAGATGCTGAACGAATAGACTCTTCAGCATCAGAGTCTTCATAAGGGGGGAAAGAGTATTCCTGTTCCTCAGAAGAATCTGAGGAAATGGAAACCTGGTCAGATGAAGCATAGTCCTCCTCCTGTCTAGGCCTTTTGTCAGGAGAGGGATGGGAACCCCTGATTAGGGTAAGTCTTCAACCATCTTAAGCATCTGTTTCTTAGGCATGGGGCCTTGAACTGGAGACTGCTGTACAGGCTCCTTTACTTTTAAAGGAGTTTTCAGCTTCGCATAGGATTAAATAGTAAGTGTAGTCGGTCTGAAGACACCTTCTGCAACTGAAGGTGTTTCAACTGCACCGGAATCCCCTTCAGCCATGGAGTCGGAAGGGCCTAAAGATAAAGGCTGTGGAGGCCCAGCCATCTCCGCTTGGGAGTCAGATGCAGCCTGGGGTTCTAAATCAGCAGTCGTCAGGGACTGCGTAGGCACCTCACTGAAAACCGGAGAACTGGCGACTGGCCTAGCAGAGGCCTCGGAGTCTGGTTTGGGTCTCGGCTGCCTGTCCTTATCCTTGCGTTTTTTATGCATCCCGGTAGTCGGTTGCTCCAATGGCATGATATAATTAAATTTTCTACCAAAATAATGTCGGGCGAAATCAAACCGACGTTTCATAGTTCGTTTGTTAAACCTAGCACAAAACCGACAACCTGTGACGTTGTGGTCTGGGCCTAGGCAAGGAATACAATAAGAATGAAAATCCTTATGAGGTATTTGCTTCCCACAAGAAATGCAATTATTAACTTTTTCTGACATCAGTCTGAGGCAAGAAAAGGTTCCCCAACGGGGTACTTAGCTTTATTGAAGATTCGGTTTGAAATTTGATTTGAAAATCTCAGGAGTCGGCCGACCGGCACTTGCGAACTGCTTCTGCTTCAGGCACCGCACGGCAAGAAAGACTGGAGAAAATTGCATCAGATACATCTTATATATCCCTGGCGCACTGACGTCAGGGAAGAAGCGACAGCAACCGACGTCGGACCAAGACTTTGGAATTCTGGCCGACTGTGGGACTGCCTGATGGCAGGATAACCCAAGTGTGATGACTGCAGCAGTGTAACACGATGAACATCTGATTTCACAGGTACAGTCTCTCTGTGGTCTTCATTACCAGAAGAAGAAGAAGAATCTCATTCTGTTTCACAGCTCACTGTTATTTGGACAAACTTTTGTATTTCCTCCTTATCATGCACTTCATCAAAAAATAATTCTGTCCCTCCAGTGAAGAATACCTTAAAGACAGCTGGATACAGAAGTTTGAATCTCACACCTGCAACTCGAAAATGTATGAATAGCGGAATGAATCTACTTCTCTTTTGCCTGGTGTACAATTAGGAATCATTCACCAAAAACTCTCTGTTGTCTCTCACTTTTAGTATGTTGTCCTTCTGCCAAAATTTTGTCAGAATCAACTCCTTCTGCTGGTAGGATTGCATCTTAACTACTAAAGGTCTAGGTTGCTTTCCTGTAGCTAGGTTTGGAGCATAGACATTAAGTGCCCTTTCCGCTAACAACCCCTGCTGTGGAATATCAGTCCAGTTGCTTATTTGTGCTTTCATAAAATTAATGCAGTCTGTTCCTTCCAGCTTCTATGCTATAGGTGAATATCTCAGATTTTCCCCTACATGCTCCGTCCTCCATTTCAATTATTGTGTTTACAAATCTCTTCCTGAGCAGTCTCATATTCAGCCAGCCTTTTCTTCATTTTGATCTCTGATTTTTGCAGCTTTATCATCTTTTCTGAATATCTGTTTAAAGCGTCTTCCATTTTTCCAGCCCTTTGTTGTTTGTGATGATATACTCCATCAGTCTTTTGTTTATTTTAACCAGGTCTGTATGCAGTTGTCTTATATCCTCCTGTAGGTTATTGGAAGTCATGTCTGAAGGTTGCATTGTTTTTTGCTGAACAGCTGCAGAACTTTCCCCAGTCAGTGTTTCTTCCTCACTTTTTGTAGCTGATTTTTCCAGGTCTTCTGTATTTCTTTTTTTCTGGCATCCAAGCAGTGCACTTACTAGACAGTTACTGAAATTTACTCATAAACACGTGTCTACTGGCTTTCTCTGCTGAGTTTCTGTTTTCACCCTGGGAGAGCTAGAAACAAGCTATTACTCAGTGTGCAGCTATCTTGGAAGTCCTATATAGGTTGTGTCTTGATCAAGACAACAACCATCCAGCTTCCAAAAGCTCTGGCTCTCTCCCTTCCACACTGACTACTGAGTAGTCAGCCCTATGAAGGAAAATCAGCACTCAAAGTGGGAGATCTCCAGGACTTTCTTGCCTAAAAGTTAAGAAACGGCATACTCATCCTGAACTTAAAAAAAAGAAGTTATGTACTTGCCATAACATTTCATCTGTGTTGTCCATTTTCATTCTTCCTCATTGAATGGGTTCGGATCAGATCCTCAGATCTGACTCGTCCACTTCCTAAAAGATTCCAGGATCCAAATCTCAAGCTCCTTCCTTTCCCATAATGCCCCTGACCACAACAGACCCTCAAATTGAGTTTGTTGCTATATTATAATCCTAAATAAAAAATGCTATGACAGGAAAGTGATAGCTTAAAGATCAGGAGCTCAAACAGGAACTATGGTTCCTAACAATACTTTCATTAGGTCTCTTCCAAAGTGAAGGACAGTGGAAGGAGGGGAGGGAAGTTGAGGAAAAATGAAAATGGGCAACACAGATGGAACATTATGGTAAGTATATAACTTCTGTATCTGATGTTGTCATTTTTATTCATTCCTCAATGAATGGGACAGAGTCCCCTGCTGTGTTAACCTTGGGAGACCCTCATGGAAGGATGTCTGGAGAACAGCAGAACTAAAGGCAGCTCTATTTCTGGAAATGATGTCCAATGTGTAAAGCGCAATAAAAGTATGAGTATTAGACCAAGTGGCAGCTGTACAAATATCATCAATAGAGGCTCTAGCCCAAAAGGCTGCCAATGTAGACACCGACCTGGTTGAATGTGCTTTTTGTTGTTTGGTAAGGTAACACCTTTCAAGGAATAAACATAGGAAACACAATCTGTTATCCATTTAGCTGGTGTAGTTTTAGAAACCAGTCTTCCCAATCTTTTACTAGTGAAAGAAACAAATAACTGATCAGTTTTTCTAAATTCCTTGATTCTGTGAAGGTAAAACTGAAGCTGCCTATGTCCATTAAGATGAAGGGTGTATTCACCTTTGTTTTCAAATTTGGGGAAGAAAACAGGCAAATTGATGACTTGGTTGATATTGGTTTCGGAGGCAACATTTCGTAGGAAAGAAGAATTTGTGTGTAAAGTAATCCTGTCCTTGTGAAATATCAAATATGGGGGGTTGGAAGACAGTGCTCGGAATTCAGACACTCATCTTCCAGAAAAAGAAGTTATGTCTTACCATAACATTCCATCTGTACTGTTGATCCTCGTTCAGTCATTACATGTGGGTATCGGTTTCCGACCTCGGAAATGAGCCGGCCATCTTCCAAGCTCGCACCAGCTGCAAACTCTCACCCAGAATTCCCATCTCCCTGTAACCTCAGATTGAGTTTGCAAATCAAAAGAAGGTAGAGGCTACCTCTGGTCAAATGACCTAACAGACCCGGATGGTGAGATCCACTAGAAGCCACAGGAGGGGGAAGGAGGGAGGGTCGTAATGACTGAACGAGGATCAACAATACAGATGGAACGTTATGATAAGACATAACTTCTTTATCTGATATTGTTAATCCTCGTTCAGCCCTTACATGTGGGACAGACTTCCCAGCTACCTTTATTCCTGGGAGGCTCTCATGGAAGGACATTCCGGAGCACCATAGAACCAAAAGATGCTCTTCCCCTGGAGGCCAAATCCAATTTGTAATGATTGATGAAGGTATGAGGAGTAGCCCAAGTTGCAGCTGCACAAATGTCATGTAAAGAGGCTCTGGCATGGAAGGCAGCAGAAGTTGTCACCGACCTTGTAGAATGAGCCTTTATGGTAGCAATGGAATATTACGTTTTCTATAAATGAAGGTTACTCAGTCTTTTAACCATTTAGCCAATGTGACCTTAGCAACAGCACATCCTAATCTAGGTCCAGAATAGGCCAAAAATAACTGGTCTGATTTACAAGAAGCCTTAGTCCTGTTCAAGCAGAAGCGAATTTGCCTGTGAATATCTAGGGTATGTAAGTAATACTGTCCTCTGTTTGAATGATTGGGGAAGAAAACTAGCAATTCAATGGTTTGATTAATGGACATTTCAGAGATCACTTTTGGCAGAAAGGAAGGATTAGTTCTCAATGACAGTCTATCTCTATGAAAAATCAAATATGGTCTCTTGATGCATAAGGCTTGAAGCTCAGAGATAAGTCTGGCAGAAGTAATGGTGACCAAAAACAAGGTTTTCCATGACAAATATATGAGGTCACAAGAAGAAGCTGGTTCGAAAGGTGGCATTGTCAAAGCTTATAGGACTAATGACAGGTCCCATGGTTGAGTAGGTTCACTAAAAGGGGGTCTTAGATGATTCACGCCTTTTATGAAAGTCTTGCATAATTTGTGTGACATAAGACAAGAGTCTTGGACACCATCATGAAAATTAGATATCGCAGCCAAATGAACTCTAATGGTAGAGGCAGACAGACCAGACTGAAATAGGGTAGACAAATATTCTAGCACTATCGACACTGGTGCTGAAAAAGGATCTACTTGTTTTTCTTTCAGCCAAAAAGTAAATCTTTTCCACTTGCTGAGATATGTAATTCTGGTGGAAGACTTATGAGATGCAATAAGAATGTCACTTACTGGCAAAGAAAGACCATTCTGCCTGGCAATCAAAGGAATTGGAGGAGCCAAGCTGTGAGCTTCAGGCTGTTCAAGTTGGGGTAAATCAGATTCTGCGGATGGGAGATCAACCCCGGAGTTGGATGGAGAATCCACGGTTGATCTAGCAGGTGAGGCCAAAGGAAGGGAAACCAAATCTAATATGGTGCTATGAGGATTACTTTGCTCTTCAACCAGCGGGCTTTCTTCAGAAACTGGGGAATGAGGGGGAGAGGTGGAAATGCATAAAGCAGACCCGAGGACCAATTGTGGACTAGAGCATCCGTGGGTGTCTGTCCCAGAGGGGGAATCAGGGCAAAATAGTTGCTGCATTTGTAGTTGGTCAGGGACGCAAAGAGGTTGTAGCAAGGAAGACCCCAGTGGTTGAAAATCTCTGTCACTATCAAGGGATTCAGGGTCCACTCGTGAGGTTGTAGAATATACCTGCTGAGTCTGTCTGCTATCACGTTGGAACTCCCGGGAAGGTGTTTCTAGAAGAAAGCGGTTGGTAGCCATCACCCATTGCCATATCCTCATGGCCTCTCGACACAGTGGGTAAGATTTGGTTCCACCTTGTTTGTTGATGTACCAGACCACTGCCATGTTGTCTGATTGTATCGCAATAGTCCCAGATGGCAGCAGGGGATGGAATGCTTGCAATGTCAGAAGCACTGCCCTCAGCTCTAGAACATTTATATGCAGATGGGCCTCCATTTCGGACCAAGTACCTTGGACTGCCTGTCCCTGAAATAGCCCCCCCCACCCTATCAGGGAGGCATCCGTGGTCACTGTAACCTTGAGTTGTTGAGGGGAGAAGGTGAGACCATTGTGATGGATTGTGCGCCATCCACCAATTTAGATCTTGTTTGCACCTGTGAGTTACCCGAATCTTGGCTGAAAGAGTGTACTGAAAGGGATACCACTGGGTGAGCAGTTGCCACTGTAGAAGCCTCATGTGAAACCTGGCCAGGGAGACAATAGTAATGGAGGCTGCCATGGAACCCAACAACTGGAGAACAGAATAAGCTGTGGATTTCTCCCTTGAAAGGATTGGAATCAGTTGCTGCTTTATCCTTAGAATTCTGTGCTCCGGGATGGATGCTCTGCAATTCTTTGTATTCAAGATGACCCCAATGAATTCTGTGGACTGAGATGGGGTGAGATAGGATTTTTGCCAGTTTATGGTTATGCCTAGCCTTTCTGCAGTGAGGAGAGAGTATGCCAGGGCTTCTTCCAATAGATGTCTGGTGGGGGCGGAGATGAGCCAGTTGTCTAGGTATGGAAACACCTGGAATCCTTGTAGATGCAAGTGAGCCATAATGACTGCCATGCCCTTTGTGAATACTCTGGGGGCTGTAGAGAGTCCGAAGGGCAGTACTTTGAACTGGTAATGACTGGCTCCCGCATGGAAGCGAAGGAATCTTCTTGATGGTCTGTCCACTTTTATGTGGTAGTACGCATCTTGAAGATCTATCGAGCACATCCAATTGCCTTTTTCCAAAAGTGGAAGGATAGACTGTATTGTGACCGTCCGGAATTTCTGTACTTTTACAAACTTATTCAATACACTGAGATCCAAAATTGGTCTCTATTCCCCAGTTTTCTTTGGCACCAAAAATAGTATTGAGTAGAATCCGGATCCTATCTGGTCTGGAGGGACTATTTGGATGACTCTTTTTCTTAGCAGCTTTGAAATCTCTAATGCTGCTTCTTCCCTTTGACTTGGTGGAACGTTGGGTAAGCTTGTTAGGGAAGTGGGACAAAGGTCAAAGGGGATATGATAACCTCTGGTTATTATCCTTTGTACCCAAGAATCGGTGGTAATGGTTAGCCAGGCAGAAGGGTACAAAGAGAAACGACCCCCAACCACTTCCAGAGGAAAGCAGTTGGGCTGCTCTTCAGGAGCGTTGGTAGGATTGGCCAGAGAAAGAATCCCTGGAACCCTGGTTACGCGGACCCCCTCCACCCTGAAAGGGGCATCTTCCCTGAGAGTTTCCCCCTCTGCCTCTAGGGGAAAACTCAGCCTGTGTGTCACAGAAAGAACCTTGAGACTTTTTGTGCCATATCTTCCCACTCTTCTGGTTTCTGGAGAAAGCCCGTTGAGGGGAAGAATAACGGACACCCAAAGCAGAAAGGGTCTTACCGTCCAGTTCACATTAGGCCAGTGTGCTTTTAACCTTGGGTCCAAACAACGTCGAGGCTTCGATGGGAGCATTGAGAAAGGAAGCCCTGAAGGGTTTCGCAAAATTACACAAGCGCATCCAGGGATGTCGTCTCAGAACAGTGCCTGAACCTGCCGCTCTAGCTGCTCCTTCTGATGTGTAAGATATCAGGTGCATGCAGGTGTTAGATATTGATTCGATGGTGGCTAGCTGAGAGGCCACTTTGTCACGGACCTCATCAGACACAGCTCCAGCCAAAGTTTCAGAGAGCTCAGAAATTAAGTCTCTTTGAAGCCTGATAAAATGTGCCATATAGTTCAGGGACCTGAATGCAAAGGTCGCTGATGCAAAAGTACACTTCTCTATTCTGTCCAGAGCCCGAGACTCTTTGTTGGAAGGATGGACAGTCTGGCTTTCTTCTTCCACCAGGTCCTTTTTAGTTGCATCCGCCACCACCAAAGCATCTACAGGAAGACCTTTGGACCAATGGGGATCACTAGCAGGAGGGGACAAAATTTTATCTGGCCTCTGGGGAATGGCCTCAACGGTGTCAGGAGCCATCCACACATGCTGCATGATGAGTCGGACAAGTTCGTCAGCAGGTGGAGTAACCAGGAGGTAGGGGGGCGGGCCCGAAAGGCCTGCAGGAACACAGACTCTTCAGAGGTTGGGTTAGAGGGCTGCCAGTCACCTCTCTGTTTAAGGATTTCAAGGATATCACCAAAGGATACCTCAGAGAGTGATTGAGGGGACCCTTCCCCATCATCAAAGTCTGTGTCTTCAGTAAGGGACTCCTCTGTGGAGTCCATGTGCTTCCTCTTGCACAAGCTCTTTTGATGATCTTCCTCAGAGGGAGAAGCTGGGGAAGACAGCTCAAAAGGGGTCTCCTGTGGGAGTATGTCCTGAGGCCCTTGCGCCCGGTGTCTGCTATGGTGGGCACCGAGTTTGCTCCGTCCTTGGATAGACCTGACTCTCCCTCTGCCATGTCCGTGAAATCCGCTAGAAGCCTCTCTGAACATGATGTGTTGTGTCTTATGAATCAAGTTCTTTTGGCCGGAGGTATCCCACCCCCCAGGAAAACCTTGGAAACCGAGCCGGACATCTTCCAAGCTCGCGCCAGTTCCAAACTCTCGAGCTAAAAACTCTTACCCAGAATCCCCCTCGTTGTTGTTCCGGGGATGCAAATAGGTTGCAGCAAAGTTAACACCATCTGTGGAAGATCATTTTTTGCCACTGATTGGTTGAGAGACCACTTGTGAGGCAAGAGGATGGTCCTGCTGAGTTTGTCTGCTAGAATGTAGGATTTGCCTGGTATGTGCATTGCTACAAGAAAGCTGTTGGATGACATATCCCACTACAAAACCCTCATTGTTTCTCGACATAAGGGATAGGATTTGGTTTCCCCCTGATTGCTGATGTAAAAGACTACTGACATGCTATCTGTACTGTAATAGTCCCCAAGGGGGAGAAAGCTCTGGAAGGCCTGCAATATTAGAAGCACCACTCTCATCTCTAGCACACTGATATGCAAATTGGTCTCTTCTGGGGACCACATGCCTTGTACAATCCGTCCCAAGTAATCTCATCCCACACTAACTATGAAGCTTCCATGGTCAACGTGGTACTGGGGAGAGGAAGGATAAATGGGCAACCCTTGATCTATGTCCTCAAAGTAGATCCACCAAAGAAGTGACTTTTTGCAAACTTGAGACAATTTTATCACGTGATTCAAGGGATAACAATGAAAGGACCATTACACCGCCAGGGTCCACTGAAAAATTCTCATGTGTAAGTGAGCAGTGGGAATTAAGAGTTACTGTAGCAGCCCTAGACTCTACAGCTTTTAGAATCAGTCTTGCTGGGGGAAAACTAATGGAAAGAATCTGTCTGGTGTGTGTCTTCAATGTAAGAACTATGTTGTGAGGCAGAAGGGCTAGACAACTGACTGTATCTAAGCAAACCCTTATAAACTCTACAACTTGAACTGGTTGAAGATGAGATTTCTGCATACTGATGGTGATTCCAAGCGAGAGTGACAGTTGAGGCAAATAATCCCTGGTGTTTACTAGTAGATGCCTGGTTGGTGCTGTTGGTAGCCAGTAGTCTAAACAGGGAAACACTCTAAAACCTAGCAGTTTCAGGTAAGCTGCTACCACTGCCATGCATTTGGTGAGCACCCTGGGGGCTGGGGAGCGGTGGTGAGACCTTCAAGAGCTTCTGTTCATTTTGATAGTACACATCCTGAAGATTGATTGAGCACATCCAGTCTTCCTTCTGAAGAAGGGGCAGAATGGACTGAACTATGACCATCCAGAATTTGGCATTGTTTAGAAACTGGTTCAAATAACTTAGATCCAAGATGGGTCTTGGGTCCCCTGTCTTTTTTGGCACTAAAAAGAACCTTGAGTAAATCCTGGATCCTTTTTGGTCTAGTGGGACATTTTGGATAACTCTTTTGTCTAGCAACTTTGCGATCTCTTGAGCTGCTAGCTCCCTCTAATTGGGTGGAACATAGGGGAGAATTTTCCTTGTTTTTACTGGAGTTTGTAAAAAGGGAATGAAATATCCCCTGGATATGATCATTTGTACTCAAAATTCATTTGTGATGACTAGCCAGGCATTTTGGTGCAAACATAAGTGCCCCTGACTGCCTTCAGAGAGGGACACCTGGGCAACCTTTCAGGAACGCTAGAAGGATCTGTCTGGGAAAGAATCTTGAGATCCTTCATTCTGCAAACTCCCTCTGCCATGTGGGTGACATATACCACTGTAGTTATTTCTCCCTCTGGAGGATAATTCACTGCGTGATTTCTTGAACCACATTTTCTTACTGCTGCATTGGTCCTAGAAAAAGGGTCTCTGTGGGGTAGAAAAGTGAATTCCAATGGCAGACAAGGTCTTTTTGTCCTGTTCACTGCAGCAGAAAGTCTCCTTCACTGTTGGGCCAAACAAGAATGATCCAAAGGGAGCACTGATGAATGACACTGTGAAGGGTTCCACAAAATCACACACACACAATCCCATCCAGGCATGTCTCCTTATGGATATGCCTGAACCGGCCACCTCATGGTACCTTCTGCTGCATGCAAGATCAACCTCGTGGACACATTTCTAATCAATTGTAGGGTGGCCGCTCATGTGGAAAAGGACTTCTGTTCCTCTGTGGACATGAACCCTTGGGCAGAATTAGAGCGTTCCTTTGTCAAGTCCCTCTGTAATCTGGTGAAATATTGTCAGGTAGCTCAGCAATCAAAGGATAAACGTTGCTAAAGCATACACTCACTTCCCAATCCTTTCCAAAACCCTAGACTCAATGTTAAGGGGACGGACGGTGGAGCTCTGTTTGGTAACCTCCTTTTTGTTGGCTGCCACAACAACCATGGCATCTACAAGAATCCCTTTAGTCCAGTACTATCAACAGGGGGTGCTCAAGCTTTTGTTGGGACACTTGGGAATATGTTCCACAGAGTCTGGTTCCTTCCATGCCTTGTGGGAGATGAGATCTATAAGCTCAACCGCAAGGTGGAGTAACCCAAGATATAGATGGGCCAGACCCAATTGCTTCCAGGAACATGGATTCCTCCTGGGAAGGTGTTTGGGAAGACCAACCACCTTTTTGGCAAAGGATCTCCAAGATGTCCAAATGAGACATCTTCAGGTGGGGATCTAGAAGACCTTTCCCCCCTCATCAAAATTGGTGTCTTCTGTGAGGGATTCCTGTGGGGAATCCAAGTGCCTTCTCTTGCACATCCTCTTCCAAGGGACCTCCTCAGTTGGATGTTTCAGGGAGGTATCAGAAGAGACAAAACTGCTTGGAAGCTCTTCTGGGCTGGCTGTCCCTTAGATGTAGGATGCAAGGACTGAGACACAGGTTCCAGAGGAGGAGTAGGGTATGGATCCGAAGAAGGGAGAGTTGACATTACTCTGGGTTGAGTGAAAGCCCTCACCACCACCTCAAAAGTACAGGGGCCCAGAGAGGCTGAGGACAATCCTACTGGAGCCGAGGATCCCAAAGCCAAGCCCCACCAACCCCCTGCTCCAAGGGAGGAGTCGGAGACAAGCTATCAAGTGCCACAGTTATGAGAGGAAGTGATGGTTCTGAAAACTTGATAGTCAGAGTCAACCCCTTGGATCTGATGCCATTGCTTCAGCTCTGAGAGCTGTCATGTTTCAACTGTGTCAAAGCCAATTAGGTCAGGAAAGTAGCTGGAGTTGAGGTTGAAATAACCTTCAGATCTGACAGTTCGACTCCCGGGGCTCTCAGATCCAAGGACTCTGAAATGGCTGGTTGGATCAGAGAAGGAGCAGTTACAGGTTGAAAAGAAGGTTGGCAGCTGATGGATCCAATGGGAAATGGAACTGGCAGAACGCCCATCTGGATATGTGTTTTGAGGAATTTCATCATCATATCCATGTGGACAGTCTACGGGAAGACCTAACAGAAGAGGATGTGGAAGGTGGCCATGAGGAGTTTCTTGCAAAAAGGGGGACCTCAGTCTAGGTGAAATAGGCTCCGGAGAGAACCTGGCAGCACAGGGCTAAGGAGATGGAACAGTCGACTGTGCCAGATCCAAGACTTTAGGAACCTTCTTAGGAGGGTCTACAGAAGATGTAGGCTGTGGAGACTGGGCAGGAGAACACTTACAGTGCTGCCTGAGCTCCTTCAATTTCTGGGAAGGGGTTTGAGCCCCTGTAGAAATGCCTGAAGTGGAAGCGGGAAGGAGGCCTTTCAAAATTAGCTTATTCTTCCTGTCACTAATTGCTCTAGCATTAAAGGCTGCATATATGGAACACGAGGTGTCCCAGATGTGCTGGTCCCAAACAATAAACGCACTTGCTGTGGGCATGAGAAATGGGAATATTATGCCCACAGGAAGTGCATTTTTTTAAACAGAGTCAGTTTATCAGCCATACTGGAAAAAAAACACCAAGTCTAAAACAGAAAGGCCTTTTTTTTTTGTTAAAAGAAGAAACAGAAAATAACTAACAATGGTATTACACGACAATACCTAAGGGTATAGGAGGAGTAAGAAGAGAAAGAACACAGACTAAAAACAATGGTAGAATAAAAAATACCAAAAACTCGGTAGAGAAGGTTATGGAATGTAAGGGTTAATTTATTTAATAAATAGAAAAAAGAACTGTCAAAAGGTAAAAAGAAATTGCAAACTTTCACTCATAACACCACAAAGAAGCCCAAGGAATTGCAATCCCAACCATCTTGAAGAGTGGCAAATGAGATCTGAGGGTCTATTGTGGTAAGGGGCATTATGAGTAAGGGAGAAGCTCAAGATTTAGATCCTGGAATCTTTAGAAAGTGGCAGAGTTGGATCTGAGGATCCGATCTGAACCCATTCATTGGGGAATGAATTAAAAAGACATCAGACCAAGAAATAAATTTATATCCTAACAATAAACTACATAAAATGACAGTGAGATGGAGGGTGGGTATGGCTACTACAGCAGTGAAAAATTCAAACATATACTGTTATAGGTAGTGCAACTTACACAATTGTACTATGTTCATCACTCAGACTACTACAGTAGCCTTTAGGCTATATGGGTTGATTACCAAAGCCTATCTAACCTGAGGAGTGGAAGGATATGTATCCAGGAGTCCCTGGAGAATGGTACTAGCAAAGCAAGACATGGATCTAGAAAACAAATCCAGTTTGTAATGCCTAGGTTTTTGGCTAGGCACCAACTAGAAAATCTTTATCATTTACTAATACAATATTTTATTGTAGCAGATTTTCCTAACTCCTTTATTATCTGCTGCACATCCTGAGAAGAGGTGCCTAAAAGGAATTAAAACTGAATAATCCAGGCAGTTACTGGAGGACGTTTGAGACTTGAGTGTATCAAACTCCCCCTGTCGTGTGAGTATGTACAATTTGTTGAGAAAGTTTGCTTTAACTATCCTTGGCCAAGTCCATAAGAAGGAAAAACCAATGTTGGTTGGGCCAAATGGGGTTCACCACAATTATTTTTGGAGAGTCCTTCTGAATCTTCAGACTTACCCTGAATACAAGTAGAAAAGTTGGAAATGTATAAGGTAATATTTCCACTCTTGGAAATGAAAAAGAAACTGTTTTCCTGGCCTGTTTGCAAACAGTCCTGGTGTAAAAATGTATTTAGTTGTCTGTTTTGAAAATGAGGCAAAGAGATCTGCATGAGGTATTCCCCACAACTGGATCAACCCTTTGAAGATCCCCGCTCATTCACTTTCCATTCGTGAGGGTATGTCCTGGTCTTTCTCAGCTTGTCTGCCACTATGTTTTGTTTTGACAGAATGAAGTTTGCTTGTAGGATTAATGAGTGCTGAAGAGCTACCTCCCAAGCTATCATAGCCAGCCTGCACAGAGGATGCGACGTTGACCCTCCTTACCATATCACTGTGGTGTTGTCAGTAATCATCTGGAGAGGTCCTGGGTCCCATAGAAATGAAGAAATTTTAAGGCATTAATCACAGTCAATATCTCTTTGACATGTCTGAAAAATCTTGCAAACTCCCTAAATTAATTTCTCTCTCATCAAATTGTTTGAGGACCTAAATAGCAGATGGGTATAAAAAGAAAAAAAAATTCTAAAGCTGAATTCAGAATTTCAGACTTAACAAAAAAACTTTTGATTATGTATCCGGATATACATCCTCAAAACTGTAGCAGAAGCAGTAGCTTCAGACAGTGACTGTACAATTATACACACGGTCTGTTTAGATACTTGAGAAATGTTAGAAACAACAGAATTAAGACAGGCATCAGCGTGAAGTGTGGTAGCTAATTCTGTCAAACTGTATGTATAAAATAAAATACCACACAGATATTACAGTGAGTAATTTCATATGTTTTTAGTGCTTTCATTCCATATACTAAAGGAACGTCCTCAGAAACAGTGTAACAATTTCCTGAATGAATTTAAAAAGCCAAAACGGTGCCATATAGTAGAAAGACTTAAAGTGACAGTGCTTAAAATAAAAATATGCGCAAACAACAATCCGGACCAGGCTCAAAAACAACTTAAAGTAACCACATATTAAAAAAAAATCAATAAAAAATGTACAACAGTTACACACAACATAATTCCAGTATCACATAGTCCCACCACAACAGCAAACCAAACACATAAAAACACAAAAACATACTCAGAGGCTCTAAATAAAAATCTACCTAAGCAACAGAGACCTCCAAAGCAGACATCCAAGCAAACGCTACCCCAAAACAAAACACGTACAACACATAGCACACAAAGTTAGTGTGCCAAGCAGTCACAGCCCTTAAGGCTGAATAACACACCTGATACTCTTGTAATAGGTGACTCTATTGTCAGACACACTGACGTCCCGCTCACCAGGCTGAATAAAGAGGTCACAGTGAGCTGCCTGTCGGGCGCTAGGATCCGCCACATAACGCAAGCACTCAGGTCACTCCAAAGCAAATACAAATATGACTCAGTCATTGTACATGCTGGCATGAATGACCTGAGACGTACCTCCCTCAACTACATGAAAAGAGACATAGATGAGCTCTCTGATCATGTAGCCCAGGCCGGTATGACCCTCACCTAGAATGATGCCTCAGTATAAAGACAAAAGGATCGATTTTAACAACTGGCTAAAATTTTGGTGCCATTCAAAGGGGATCCAGTGTCTGTCAGCCTGGGATGACATGCTCGACAAGCCACGTTGCTTCGCTAGGGACGGCTTGCACCTGTCACCCCTGGGCTTTCGGATACTGGCAAAGGCTCTTGCCACCCCCATAGTGCCTTTTTTAGGCAAGGCTCAAAAGTCAAACCCACCTCCATTGACAGCACAAGGAACAAGAAAGTAAGGGTAATGCTACTAAACACCAGAAGTCTTAACCTCAAGATGCATGCACTCGAAGCTCTCCTCAGTATGGAGAACATCGATATCTGTGCAGTGACAGAAACCTGGTTCAAGGCTCCAGAGAGCACCCCAGCACTACCAGGTTATACCTCATATCATGCTTTTTGGCCCCAAAACCCGGACTGAACCACAAAAGGAGGGGGAGTTTCCATATTTATCAAGGATATCCACACCTCCAGGTTAGTGGCGTTGCACAAAGTATCGGAGACCATCCATGTGCAACTGACAGTGGGCAAGACTGCTTTTCAGTTTATAGCATCCTACAGACCACCCTCTCAAAGTCAGGAATCCCACTCGGCTTTCCTGAAAACATTGGAGAACATGAAGATCTCTCCGAACACCATTATATTGGGCGACTTCAACTACCCAAACATAGACTGTGAGCATTACTCAAGCCCCAGCACCTTAGCCCAAAGGTTCCTGGAATTTATAAACGCAAATGCTTTGGAACAACTAGTCACCACTCCCACAAGAGGGGAAAACATACTAGACCTGATCATTACCAACATGGGGACTCTATGCTCCATACCAGAAGTATATCCCTCATTGGTAAGATCAGACCATAAATTAATTTCACTGGATATCCACATCCCGACCCCACCCCCAGCCCAGAAAACCACAGTGAAAAACTTCTCAAAAGCAAACTTCACACTTCTCAAAACCAAAGAGGAATCCTTCAAGGCCCCAGAGCCAGTAGAAACTACGGTCCAAACTGCAGAATCCTATATAAACGCATTCTACGGACATCTCCAGGAATGCATGGATCATACTATCCCAAACAAAATCAAGACCCAATCATCCAAAGGCAGGCATCCAGTCTGGTGAACCCCAGCCATAAATAAACTGTACAACAGAAGGAGGAAGCTACTACATGGTAGAGCAAAATCCCTAAAAGGGAAGGCATCTCTGATCAGTACTAGCAAAAAATTACGATCCCTCATAAAATCCTCCAAGGCCAGCTTCGAGAGAAAAATTGCACAGGACACTAAAGACAATCATAAGGCTTTTTTCAGTTATGTTAGGAACCTGGGATGCAACTCCCAGACTTGTTCTGAGTTGATTCTAAACGACAAAAAATACACTGAACCCAAAGACATCGCCAATATCCTGGCAGACAGGTTCAGTGCAAACTTCTCCACCCCCCCCCCCAAAAGAGCAAGTATCTATCCCGGCAGAGTGCAGCCTCCCAAACATCTCTGATGCTCAGGTGAAGGCCGCCCTCTCCAAAGCAAAAAACACTGCTTCCATGGGACCAGATGGCGTCCCGGGTTGCGTCCCACATGAACTCCAAGAAGAACTAATCCCTCAAGTAAAACTGCTGTACAATCTCAGCCTCACTACAGGATATTTGCTCAAAGAATGGTGTACAGCAACAGTGGTCCCACTCCACAAAGGAAGCGCCTCTGCGGATCCTGGAAACTATTGCCCCATAAGCCTGACTAGCCTAGTGTGCAAGGCTATGGAGAGGATCATCATGGAACTCATAAACAAAGACATTGGGGACCTAAAGACACTAGCTCCTACCCAATTTGGCTTCGTTAAGGGCAGATCCTGCCTTTTGAATCTGGTCGGCTTCTTCGAAATAGTCACCAAGGCCATAGATGAAGGGACGGTAGTCCACACAGCCTATCTGGACCTTGCAAAGGCATTTGACACAATACCCCACTCGGGCATCATAGATAAGCTATCCAGCCTAAATATAAACCCCTATGTCACAAGATGGGACGCAAACTGGCTCAAAGACAGAACCCAGAGAGTCAAGAGTTGCTGGAGCCATGTCAGACTCGAAACTGGTCAAAAGTGGCATCCCACAAGGTTCTGTCCTGGGACCTCTCTTGTTCGGTATTTACTTTTCTGAGGTACAGGCCAACGTGGGAGGACTATGGCTCACCAAGTTCACAGATGAATGCAAACTGGGCGCCATAATCGACTCTCCAGCTGACACAAACATCCTTCAAAAAGGTCTCGCAGAGACAGATAACTGGTGCCAGAGCCATGGTCTAAAGCTAAATGCCAAAACGTGTATAGTCATACCCTTTGGCAAAAAAATGTGCCCACAAATTACCACATAGGTGGTAACCCATTAAGTACAGAGAAAGTAATTAGGGATCTGGGGACCCAAGTTGATAGCAATCTCTCCTTTGACAATCACATTGCCAAAGTGGTTAGAAAGACCTTCTACATAGCCCACCTCATCATGAAAGAATTCACATCTAGATCAAGAGAGGTAATCGTGCCCCTTTATTCATCCCTCATCAGGCCCATCATAGAATACAATGCCCCCTTTGGGATGTACCTTACCAGACACCTGCAGCAATTAGAAAGACCCCAAAAGTACCTCACCAGGAGGATCAAGGGACTCAAACAGATGCCATATGCTGCTCGGTTAAAAAAAACTCCAGCTCTACTCAGTTGCATACCACCTACTTCGAGGCGATCTATGTCTGACATATAAAGCTATGTCCAACCCAGAATTAATGGACATGCTCCACCTCAGTAAATCTAAATCCCTTAGAGCCACGTACTCAAGGGACTTGAACCTCAGCACAGAAATAAATAGAACATGCTGGAGGGACAGATTCATAACCCAGAGGGTCCCTTCGCTCTGGAATAGAATTCCAATTCATGTTAGGCAGAGCACCTCACTGACTCTCTTCAAGAAGAATCTTGATGAGTGGATGGGGGATCGTAGGTTTGTCCCAGGGATTACTTCCGTGTCACTATTAGACAGAGGCACAGTAAACTAAACTTTAAAAAGGGCACAGTATACTCAAATCAAGGGGTGGCATAAGCCAAACACAATCGGGCTAGGCTTATAAATGCCCCAGGGCAGATAGCCTAGTATGAACCTATGAACCTATATAATAATCATGCCAATGTTAAAACTGCACAAATCAATTCAATGCTCTATTCTGTTACTAGCAGCGTTAGCTTTCTGTGCAGGTTTGATAGAAATAAAGTAATTTATTCCAGGGTAACCCCATGCATTCAAAAGCAATTGCCAAAAAAGTTCACACTCTTCTAGTCGGAGCTCCCAATCACCTCCCCTAATAGGCACTGGAACTTTTTCTAAAACAGTAAAAACAAACTTCTTAAAATCTCTACATACTACAGTGTGTTTATATAGAGCATTTACGTTGTGCCTTTTTAATGGCATATACATGCTAGCATATTCTTTTTCTCAGTGCCCCAACAGATTTGCCAGTATAAAAAAAAACTGGGCAGGAGGAACAAAAGCAACATAACTGACCCTTTTTGCTTCACAATTATAATTCCCTCTCACTGATAACAATTTGGGGTAACCTGCCACAAAACAATGTGTGCCTTTTAAAATACATGTTCTGGTACCTGCAAGCAATGCAGGTTTAATTCCAGCATTTCTAACAACAATGTCAATGAAATCTCTGTGTTGTTCAAATGAAGTTTCTAAATTTTTACTGTTTTTGTAGACGAACCTGGATTGTTCACCCAACTGGTTAGTCATATCAAAAGTTCCAAAAACCATACTCCAATGGCTGTTGAGCGACTGTTTTAAGGGATTCAAATGTCTGTTGTATTCAGCTATGAAAGCTTGGGTCAAAGTTTCATAGTTGTCAATGGGCACTTTATGATGCATTAAATGTGGATATCATATTAAATCCCCATATCTGATGTTCTTATGTTCCAAAACCCATTTGTAGAAATCATCCAAAATCTCGAGCGGATAACCATGTTCCCTAAAAAGTTGGTTCATATGGATGATTTCTTCCTGAAATATGTCATCATCTGAAACAAGCCTACTTAAACGAATCAACTGACCTCCAAGTTCTTTTTTTCCCAAAAAGGATGCTGACTTTTGAAATGCAAGTAGGCGTTAGAAAAAGTCTATTTCCTATAGATGTTAGACTCATATCTGCACTTCGACATATTTGTATATGGAAACATCTAAAAAATTAATAGACTGCTTTTGATATTAATAGGTAAATTGCAGAAAATCAGTTCATTAAGGAGAATGACACAGCCAGTGAGGTCAGTGACACTTTCACTCCATAAAATAAAGATGTTAACCAAATATCTCATCTTTCTACATTGGCAAAAAGGGAAACTTGAACAGTGTTGGTTTCCCAAGTCCCGAGTACCATGTTTGCAAAAATGGGTGCTGAGGCTGCGCCCATAGCAACCCTCTTGTGCTGCTTATAGTGTTTGCCTTCAAAAAAGACAAAGTTGTTAGTGAGCACCACCTCCATGCATTGAAAAATCAAACTAATATCATCATTGTTCAAATCCCTCCCTTTGACCATAGCTTCTAAAAAGCATTCCAAACCTTGGTCATGGGGGATCCTTAACATCTATGGTAACTACAGGCCATCAAGCAGGAATGGAAGACCAGCCATACTTTCTAAGAAGTGCCAAGAGTCTTTGAGAAAATTCTTCTTACACATAAAACTGCTTAAGATTAAAATCTACGAATTTGGCAAATGGCTTGTCTTAGAGCCTGCAGATGCCACTATCAGTCTTGCGGGGGGGGGGGGGTTACAGACTTCTGTATCTTTGAGATCCCAAATATTGGTGGGATCCTGGGGTTCTTTACTGCAAAAAAAATCTCTGGTCTTAACACTCAAGTCAAATGTGATGACCAATAACTTCAGTGGTCAAATCAATGCTATGACAGGCTGGACAGGCTATATTGATTTCATTATGAGAAACACCTGAAAAGAACTCCCCATCATTGAGATATTCCTACATCTTAGATGAATAAAGGAATCTGTCCATCAAAATGGTCCCCCACCCTAATCGGGTTACATTATTCATAGATTCTTGTTGTTACATAATAATAACACCAATTTTCTTTCTTCCAGAGTAAGATTGTAATACAAGCGTGTCTTCTTTGTACACCACTTTCTAATACTGCTCTCATAAAGATGCTCAAATAATGGTATAGGTGGTGCCAATGGTGGATTAAATGTACTACTCCTACTTAAAGCCTTATCATCCAGACTATCTTCCTTCATAGTCACGGTTAACCTGAAATTAAGTTTCTTAGTATGTAATTTGAGTTCAGTAACCAGGTCCACCACCATTGGTTGACGTGATGGCAAAAATTTAAAGCCTTTCGGAAGAAGTGCTCCATAAATGGGAGGAAATTGCTAGGGAAGAAAGAATGTAGATCTTGTTGGTTACTAGTTTTTGGGTTGTCCACTTACCGGTATGTCACATGTTGAATTATTTACAGAGTCTTATGCGGCTCGTGCTTTTCCTGGGGGTTCCTAGTTGAATTTAACTATACATTTGAAGTGTATTGACCAATTCAAGGATCATTTCAAGGACCAGGTTACTTCTTGCTTGTTGGCATCTAATGGTTCATTTATTTATACTTTCACTGACTTTCAACATTGTGAGTATAAGAAGCATCTTGTCAAAGACTCTTGGCACTTCTTGGAAAGTATGGCTGGCCTTCCTTTCCTGGCTGATGGCCTGTTAGTTACCATAAATGTTAAAGATTTCTTTTCCATTATCCCCCATAACACCCTTATGTTGCTTGTAGTATTTGCCTTCAAAATATACAAAGTTGATAGTGAGAACTGGGTCTGTACACTGATAAATCAAACTAATATCATCACTGTTCAAATTCGTCCCTTTGACTATAGCTTCTAAAAACCATTCCATACCTTGGTCATGGGGGATAAGGGAAAAGAGGTCCTTAATATCTATGGTATCCAACAGGCCATGAGGCAGGAATGGAAGACCAGCCAATGAGGTCAGTGACACTTCCTTAGCACACATTTTTGCAAACATGGTGCTCTGGATTTGGGAAAACAAAATTGTGTTAGAGTCTCCCATTTTTTTCCAATGTAGAAAGCTAGATGAGCTATTTGGATGACATCTTTATTTTATGGAGAGGAAGTTCCACTGACCTCACTGGCTTTGACGATTTTCTTAATCAGTCAACTGACTTAGTAGTTTACCCATGAATATCAAAAGCAGTCTATTAATTTTTTTAGATGTTAACATATACAGGAATATTAAGACATGCAGATATGAGTCCAACATCTACAGGAAAAGGACATTTTCTAACACCTACTTGCATTTCAAAAGTCAACATACTTTTTGGCGAGAAAAGAACTTAGTCAAAGGTCAATTGATTAATTTAAATAGGCTTGTTCCAGATGATGACACATTTCAGGAACCAACTTTTTGGAGAATGTGGCTATCCACCTGAGATGTTGGATGATCTGTACAATGGATTTTGGAACATAGGAACATCAAGTATGGGGCTCTAATATGATATCCACATTTAATGCACCATAAAGAACCCATTGACAAGCATGGAAATTTGACCCAAGTTTCGTGGTTGAATACGACATTTTTATTCCTTAAAACAGTCAAATCAACAGCCATTGGAGAATGTTTTTTGGAACTTTTGGTATGACTAACCAGCTGGGTGAACAACCCAGGTCAGTCTACAAAAACAGTAGGAATTTAAAAACTTTATTTGAACAAAATAGTGACTGCATTGACGTTGTTGTTAGAAATGCTGAAATGAAATATTTTGATACCTGCAAGCAGTGCAGGTTTATTTTACAAGGCACATATTTTTTTGTGGCATGTTACCCCAGATTGTTATCAGTGAGATGGAATTATAATTGTGAAAAGCAAAGGGGGTTGGTTATGTTATGCCATTAAAAAGGCACTTAACATAAATGCTCTATATAAATACTCTGTAGTATGTATAGATTTTAAGAAGTTTGTTGTTACTGTTTTAGAAATAGTTGCAGTGCCTATTAGGGGAGGTGATTGGGAGCTCCGACTAGAACAGCGTGAACTTTTTTGGCAACTGCTTTTGAATGCAGGGGTTTACCCTGAAATAAATGACTATTTCTATCAAACCTGCACAGAAAGCTAAAGCTGCTAGTATCCGAATACAGCAGTGAATTGATTAATGCAATTTGAACATCTGTATGATTATTATATTTGTTATATATTTTTGACATTTTTTAATATGTAGGTGCTTTAAGCTGTTTTTCACCGTGGTCCGAATTGTTGTTTGCACATATTTTTATTTTATGCACTGTCACTTTATAATTCTTTCTACTTTTTGGCGCCTTTAGAGATTTTAAGAAATTTAACAAGCTGTTGTCCAACTTTCAGCATGGCTTTAAGCCATATCACAGTACTGCTTCGGCCCTCCTCTCTTTCTCTAACGTCATTAAACACAACCGCAGTAACAAAGTATTCTCAGCACTCTTTCTAGATCTATCCAACGCTTTTGACATGGTTGACCACAAAATGCTTATAAATAACTTGAAGGCCTTCTCCTTAAACCATGGCACTCCAGTGGTTTCAATCCTACCTGCAGGGCAGGCAACAGGCAGTCCTATGGCAGGACAAGCTATCATCTCACCTGCCCATCACATTAGGTGTCCCCCAGGGATCGATACTAGGACCCCTTCTTTTCTCCATCTTTATCAACGACCTTCATTCAGTCATCCCAGATGCTACCTGCATTCAATATGCGGATGACTTCACCTTGATTTGTTCGGACACCTCACCAGCTACTTTATTCACATTAACCCAAAATACCTTCAGTACAGTGGAAAAATGGCTCTCCAATCAACATCTAATCCTAAACCCCAACAAAACTAAGCTGCTCCTCTTCTCACTCACATGCAGGATTCCCCTGCCATCCTTCAACATAACCGCTAACAATGGCACTATCATCTCCTCAGAAGCCCAAACTAAACTACTGGGTGTCACAGTTGATAACCTGAAGTCTGATGAGCATATCAATCAAACTATCAAAACCATTAATAAAAAACTTGGCTCTCTTTACAGAATCAAACCTTTCCTTACCCCACTTGCTAGAACTGCAGTTGCCCATTCCCATCTACTATCAACTCTTCTCTACACCTCACCTCTATTCTCCAACTTAAACAAAACGGATCTTAATAAACTACCATCCTGCTATAACCACATTGTCAGATTTGCTACTAGCACAGCCTACCGGACACACCACTGTCACAACCTAAATCGCCTAGGATGGCTTGAACTGCCAAGCCTACTGCAGTTCAACCAGCTAATAGTGGCACATAAAGTCCTTTACCAACCAGAAAATACACATGCAGTAAAAAATATCAGCCCCTACACCAGCACCTGGCCACTGCGATCATCCACTAGACTCATAGTTCAAACATACTAATCCAACTACCCAGCTGGGGACTCTCTGTTTGCCAACTCTGTTGAAAAAACATGGAACAGACTCCCGGCTGATTTAACCCTAGAATCCTCACTAACTCAATTCAAAAATAAACTCAAGAAATACTTCAAAACTCATTGGTTATGTCCTTGCACTAACCCCAACTAGTGACCTCTCTATTTCTTAGGTGCCTTACCTTCAACTACTTTTAACTTTTTTCTACCACTCCATTTCAGGAAGGGTCAAATGTATAACTGCTGCTCAGTGTGTCTTAAACCTGAATGTAATGTTATGTATATATAACTTTGAAAATAATGTTATGTTTTGTAAAGTGTTTTATAAGTTAGTACTACATGTACTAAATGCTGGTATTGCTTATGACTGTAATCTGCTTGAAACTAGCATTTACTAAATGTTCAATGTGTATTACTATCTTGAAACTTTTCTCCCCGGCCCTCTGCTAAAAATGGACATATATCCAGTTGGACTATCATGGTCAACAAATGTAAAATAAATAAATAAAAATGTTTGGCTTTTTAAATGCATTCAGGAAATTGTTACACTGTTTCTGAGGAAGTTTGTTTAGTATTTGGAATAAAAGCCTTAAAAACAGTTGTGAAGATAGGTGAAGGCTGCCAGCCTAGCCAGATAGAATTTTGCAGATAATTCTGTCATTTGTAAATATTAATGTCAGCCACAGGCTTGTTCTCTTAAATGTGAAAAGACTGCATTGGATATTGAACTGCAAAAATATAACAGTGCACTCTGTGGTAAGAAAGCTAAGTCAAGCATTTTATGACTGTCTTTGATGTCAAATTTTGGAGCCGATATGTCTAAAGGGATGCATCCTGCCTAGTGTTTTAAGACCAGAGTTAATGGCTAGAATTTGCATGTATAAATGTCCTTTATTGCTCTGGTTTCTAACCAGGTGTAAATAATGTAAATGTAGTTTTTGTTAGCCAGGGAACACCAGAGAAGTGTGAAGAATGATGTCATGTGAAGCAGTTCTGTGTTATCAATTTAAAGAGAGAGAATCAGAGAGCTCAGAGCATTTGTCTTGAGAACATCAACTCACCACTCTGCCTGTATCTAGATGTAAGTAGGAGTTTAGAACTGTGTTTTCGCTTAGATATAGCTAGGAAATAGGAAGATTAGACTAGTTTGTTTTTCTGTGATGTCAGAACTTTTGCTACTGTATTACTTTAAGTATTTCTCTGTGATCTGAGAACTCTTGACTAGCACTGTGACGTATTGTCTTGTGTTTTTATTATTAAAGATTTTTAAACCTTTCAACTGTGGATGTTTTATGTAGAGTTAATTTAAGCTCTAGAGTACATTGCATGTATATAGTGATACTGTACCAAGTCATTCTAGTAAGCCTTTACTGTTCAGTCACACTTACCATTTGGATAACATTGCACAGTAATTGGACACCCTTTCAGAAGGGCCTTTGAGTAGCTGATATTAGTGGGTGGTGGCAGCTAGTACTACCTTTTAGACTGGGCAGAAAAGGGGCACAACTGAAGAACCTGTGCCAGCCTTCCCCAGGAGTGTCTGTGTGGTTGTATATAACTCTTACCTCAAAGCGTGTGTGTGTGTGTGTGTGTGTGTGTGTGTGTGTGTGTGTGTGTGTGTGTGGGTCACCTACTTAGGCAGGGACACGAAGCACTGGTCGGACAGAGAGGGTGCTGGAGGTTTTAGCTTGCCCACTAGGCTGAGATCTGGACTCTATAGCTGTGCCAGTGGGGAGTCGTATTGGGGACCTGGAGAGAAAGGGAGAAACCAGCCCCAGCCTGACTGTGATCTCTGTGTGCTCTTAAGGGAAATTGTACTCTACTGTCTGTGTGTGTATTTATTATCCTTTCCCTATATGGACACCCCTCACTGGTGTTAGTGGTAAGGATTGAGGCTCCTTGATTGCTGGGCCAATGCACTAGGACACCTGTGTGGGGTTTTCTTGTTTTTATAAGTTTCTGAGTACGCTGTTTTGTGGTTTGTTGGTTACTAGTTTGTACGTATAAAGCAGCACAAACATTCATATCTGATAATTAATTCTGTACCCCAAAGTGGTGGAAGAAAAAAACTCTAACAAATATATCAAACATGAAAAACAAATTACTGGAACAGCGAACAACTAAAAACCAAAGCCAATCCACTCAGTCTGTTCCAAGTAGACTCACAAAGCACCAGCACTTCACAGATCCAAAATAAAACGTATTTTATTATCACACACAATGTAAAAAGTCGCGCTTTCATCTAATTAAGACTTCATCAGAACTAACCTTGTAATCTAAATATTCTCCTTTTAAAACTGATACAACATCACATGACATTCCTCCTATTAGTTTTTAAAGTGCTAGTGCCTATTAAAAGTTCCTTCATCTAAATATAAAACATATATATGTTACCATATATTGTTAATAGATAAAATTGTTATACGGTTCCTACCCTTAATGTAAACTGTATAAATATTTACATAACAATTAATAATACTTAAACATATCATAAAAATTATAATAAATAACTTCATTTGTACATTAAAAATTGTTTAAAAATTCCTGTCATATGCAAGTTCTTCTTAAATATTCTAAATATCTAAAATAGGCTTAATTGATACATGTTCATTAATTCCAGGGTATATAGACGCATTCAATTTGATTTGCCACCTAACTTCCTTATCACTAACTTACTTTTTTTTTTTATGTCACCACCCCTTGTGTTCATTTTTAATTAGATGAAAGCGCTTAACTTTTTACATTGTGTGTGATAATAAAATACGTTTTATTTTGGATCTGTGAAGTGCTGGTGCGAACAGACTGAGTGGATTGGCTTTGGTTTTTAAATATATCAAACATCTTCTTTTCCTTGTCCACAGCGAAAGGGTTGGAGGACACAGAGTGCCTGCTCCCTGTGCAAAGGTACAGAAATGGCTGCAGCACAAGACCTAAGATGAATAAATAAGTGCTTGTTACTTTGAGATGCTTTGAAGTCTATCTGCTTTTTTGGGGGACTGAAGACTGTGAATCAGGGTTGTTACAGGCAGCATTAAATACATCCTCCAAGGCTGGCACTAGTGGAGGAATAGGAGTAGAATGAAGCATATCCACTTAAATCATACAATACATCCTCAATTCAGGAGGAACAGCCATTTGTTCGCATAAGAACACCTCATTTGTTTTGGCTATAGTCTGGGAAAAGGAAAAGTCTTTCATAGGAGGTTGCTGGGACCTGTTTTCCTCTGAATCTGAGATTTGGGTTTGAGAATCGGGAGGAGGAGATGCCCTCTTCTTGTCTATGCCATAATCCTCTGACATGTCTTCCTTAGGAATACTTCTGCTGACGTAATTTAAAGGTACTGCATTCTGAATAACAGTATTAACTGTAACAATTTCTTGATTAAAGTAAGAAAGTCATCTTCTCAAATTGGCACCATGTCTCCTAACGAGCAATGTTTAACCTTTTTTTTTTCTTTATAGGTATCCCTGATAACTGATTTGGAGAATGTGCTTTTGCCCATCAAGAGGTCTCTTCCTCTGAATACATCTAGCACCATCTCCCCTGTATATGTCTCCATGTCCCGGTAAAGATGATTCATCCATGCCCAGTTTGGACACTGGAACAATGGAAGAGGACATGGCTGACTCCTGGTTTGTTGTGGCTGAAAGGACTATACTACAGAAAGCCAAAGTGATTTGAGGAACAACTGATGGGCACTACAGAGTCACTCACCACTGGCTGAGGTGAAGACTGAGCCCTTGAAGTCAGCAAGAGTTCTTTGGTAAAGTTGTTTTTATTTTCTTTTATAGGAATTACAGACATCAGAGGAGTGGGTTAAATATCCATGCTGTGACCAAGGAGGATGCTTCATTTGTGGTAAGGATTACTGGAACAAGTCTGTCAGAAATTGCCATAAGCAGCACACTTACACCTATACTCTCATACAGACTTCCCACAGTTCTGTAATGTATAAGCAGCACAACAAACTGCTGTCAGAAACCTCTTGATAAAATTTAGACTGTCAGCAAAAAATGGCAGGTAAGTTATCATAGCGTGAATACAACCAATACATAACTTGTTTTCCCTTCACAATTAAAACACTTCCTCACACTAAGCTTTCCTTAGTTTATACAAGCAGTACATTTAGTCACCAAATTAAACCCCAAATTAGCTAAAGCTAAAATGACATCCTTGACAACCAACGTCCAATATTAGAAAAAATATCAGATTTCTTAAAAGCAAAGAACAGGTAATTTAAAATAAAAGTAAATAGCACTTTTCTTTTCTGGAATACAAACATAAATAATAAAAATTTCTGTCTGGAAGGGGTCCCCAAAGGGGACTTAACTACAAGGAATGAGATGAAGGATGCTTCTGTTCTTGTAAAGCTTCTGAGTTGCTTCTTCACAAGGAGGCAAGAAAGTACTGAAAGTTTTCTACTTTGAATGTCAATTTTCTCTCCAGAGGGCTGGCTGACCAATCAGCAGCCAGAGTGGATGTGTGGGAGGGAGACAAAGATTACAGAAGCTGGCCAGCTGTTGCGCAAGACACAAACCATATAGCCATATAGCAGTGGGAATGAGTAACATCTATTTTGCAAAAATAACTTAAAGACAGAATTCAATCTTGTATCTGTCAAATTGTTTTCAATCTTCAGCCCTACACTTTGTTAGGGGACTAGTGCAATCCATGTTCTGAACTCCCTAACAAAACTAAAAGTAAGGCTAATATCTGGATAGGTGGGAAAAGTTAGGGAAGCATTTAAACCTAAAGACAGATGAACGGAAGACAAAGCATGTCATTACAATGATGCCTCACTTGAAGTATTGCACATTTCTTGGCTTACAAAAAAAGAAACCACGGTACCATTCAGCACTCAACAACGGTGGCACAACAGGTCAGTTTGAATACCCTGAACATTTATAACAAAACAATAACCGATTATACATAACCAAGTCTATCTTTTAATTAGAAGTATGCCTTATCATACAGCTCATCCAACAGTTTCAAGAATAAGTGTCCCTGTCAGGTTTAGAAATGAAAAGACAGAAGGGTAAACAAAGTTAAGAAAACTAGTAAAATATATATCAGAAAAGAGAAATATAATTACTCTAATATTCCTAACCAGAGGATCAATTTCAAACATTTAAGGTTTTGGTGTTAGCATAAAAAAAATAGGACTCACCCAGTTTCATGGCACTGAGGGGAACAGTCCTGACTGTGACCCAGCAGAAGGATTAAGAGGGTGTATGCCAGCTTTCCTTCCTGGAAGGGGGGGGTGTTTGCTCAGTCAAATAACTCTAGAGTGGATATTGGTAGGTATATTCATGGCTATGGGCATGCTACCGAATGGAGGGTGTAGCTGATATCATAAGCAGTGATGTTTGTGACGTCATTAAAGGCTCCACCAAACTTAGTTCCTCCCTTGCAAAGCATCACAAAATAATCTTCTTAGCCTACATTTTTGCCCTCTCTCGATCCTTGCCCTTTGCAGGAGCTAGCTCTTTAAAAGCCATCCTTTCTTGGACAGGGAGGATGCACCTGTTGAGAAGGATATGGCAGGATATTATTGTTCCCACAAAAGATGGTACCAACAAGTAAGCCTGATTATATGACTATGGGCTGGATTCTATAAAGCCTACACTAAGTGTACACTGTTCTGAGTGAATAGACAACACAGACATGACATACACACCTTCGTCCTCCTAATTTTAGTTTTATTGCAGATATTCTTGCAGCTTTAAATATTGACAGGGATTCATACAGGTTACAACAAAGTATAGACTACATGTACACTTAATGTAATCTTTCTGAGTGAATAGAAAGCACAAAAAATGTGATAAGAATTTTACTGAATACATATCGTGTACGTATAGTGTACACAATGTAGGCTTTATTAAATCCAGTCCCTTGTTTTTATGATCAGAAATTATAGGAATTATATCATAAGTTCTCGCATCCATTTGAAAGTCTTCTGTGATGATTTCAATGTAATTACTAAAGTGTCTGTAAATTAGCAAAACAAATGTAGTTACCAAACACACAGACAGATTTACTAATACTCAATATAATTCAGTTTCAGCTGTCTGAAGTACCTCATTTGAGGACATCCTTTGTTTTTACAGCTATTCATATATTTCAGGTGGTATAACTATTTTCTTTTTCATTTATTTCCATGAAAAAAATAAATTTGTTCATGAGCTACACTTATTTAACAGCACTCGTGTTAGTTCCAAAAACAGCAAGAGAGGACCACCACGAAGTATAACATGCACAGAATTTATTACAAAAATACGGACGGCAGCAGTACTTTTATTTTCTGTCACTTGTGTTAGTTAAAAATCTCTTGCACACACAGGTGGAAATGCCCAAGAAATCATGTAATTCTGCTAACTTGAAAAACAATACAGATTTAAGTAGTGAAAAAATGTTAGTGTAAATGATTTTGTGATTATAGTAACACTAAAACATGCAATTTCCTTGGATAAATGACCAATCAGACGAATATAGATCAAGACACAGTTCTTGACAGTTAACAATAACCCAAAACTCATTTGTCTTCAATATCTACTTGGAAATTGTCTGTTTTGACACTGTTTATTTCCTATGAAAGTAAGAAAAAGGGACAAACAATTCATCCACTCTCCTGAAGGTCTTAGTCCTGTCAAGATAGTATCGGAGTAGATTCTATGGACATCCAGAGTGTGCAAAATCCTCTCTCTTGTTTTTTGGATCTGGAAAAAAGAAAAGGTGGTAAATAGTTTGACTCAAAGTAACCGGTGAAACAACTTTATGTATAAATGAAGGACTTATTCTCACAGACACCCTGCTTACAGCAAACAAGATGAGGCTGACTCACCATAAGTAACACAAGTACATAAGGTAAGAACTTAAATCAGTCTTGTCAGCTGGTTCAGCTGGAAAACGTACAAGTTTCTTGGGAACAAAAATAAGATCCTAAGAAGGCACCACCTGTTTCCCAGGTGGATGGATATGTAGAACCCCTTTCAAGATTATTTGACTTGTGGCTGCTTAAAAGTGTGAATCTATGGGGAGACAGGCAGAATAGGAAGAGGCCAAGAATTTATTTGGACTGCAGGACTGGTATCACTGATGTCAGAGTATAGGCAAAGAGAAAGAAAAAGGGAGATCCTAAGTGAAAGACCAACACTGGTAAAGTTTTTAGTAGAATGTTAAAAAAGGTATAATTAGTAGGGCATACAAAATATTGCATGACAAATATAAGAATCAATCAGTATGTTAAAAAGGATTGGGAAGACAGATTGGATAAGCTGTTCACAAAGAAACAATGGGGGTATATATATTTATGACTCCCAATTATGCAGCAAAGTCAAGATTTAGGATCTTTGCCTGGAAGTGTATGCCCCAAGTAGACTCCAAAGAATTTTTCCTCAAGTAGATTGCAAATGTTGGAAGTGTAATGGGGAAGAAAGAGGTTAATTGTAGTGTTTTCTTCACTGCTGGGATCTCTTGTGTAAGAGGGCCTGACGTTTGGCCAGTATATCAAAGCCTTATGATCTTGTATGCACCGTACATCACCCGTATGCTCCCTACACAGGACGTACAGCATAAAGCGGATGTACGGATGCAGCTACCCAGAAATGAATTGCCCCAGCAGAGAACAGTCTCCATAGAACAAAGGAGTCTATGCACATCCTGAAGGAGAAAATACAGAAGAAAAGGGGAAACCCTCAGCCAAAAAGGAATCCAAAACAAAAACTAAAACAAGAGAAGGCTGGAGAGAGGCAGCGAATACTGCAATAGTGAAGAGAAAGACATCTACTGCAATGGTAGGATTTTACACAACTGTACTATGTTCTTCAATATCATTGTTGCAGTATTCTTTACAGTAGGGAGAGTAAAAAAGCTTGAGAAAGAGAATGTGAGGTGGGAGGCTGAGAAGAACAGTTAACAAACCCATACAAAATGGCCCTATCAAAACCTGCTCTGGCCCTACAAACCATATGCACTGAAGACCAACTAACCACTTCAGGAATGGAATTGGTTTCCAACCCCTTGAAGAAAGCACCAGAAGAGGCAACAACCGTAGTGGAGCGAGCTCTAACAGAAGTAGACAAAGATTTGCCATGAAAAAAATAAAAAGAAATGGCCTTAGAAATCCAGGAGGAAATGATTTGCTTAGAAACAGCCAACCCCAATATCCCGGGATGAAAAGAAGCAAAAAACGTATGAATGGCCTTAGTTTTATCCAAAGAGTACCTGAGCTCTCTGGGAAAATCCAAGGTATCGACCAAACAAAATTCAAAACTTCGGAAAACAATAAAACTGAATAAAAAACCAAAGCTTGAGCCAAAACTAACCAAATATCCACTTTAATTTGTCACATTAAACGTTTGATGTGACGAATTAAAGTGGATATTTGGTTAGTCTTGGCTCAAGCTTTGTTTTTTTATTCAAATCCAAGGTATGCAAAACTGTCTCACTTACAAACTGAGAAAGAAAAAAGGAAGGGAGGACCAAATGGATGCCCACTGACGGTTACCAGCATGGCACCAGACAGAATTTTTTTTCCATTCGAACATGTACAGTTTTCTGGATGCAGGTATCCTTGCCTTCTGTAAAAAACTGAGCATGTCCTCAGAAAACAGGTGCCTAAAAGAGATCAAAACCCTATCACCCACAGTGTCAGTTGAAGAGTGGACATGTGAGGATAGATGAGAGACCCCTTGTTCTGTGTGAGAAGGCCCAACCGGTGAGGTAACTTGTGGTGATTGCCCCTGGCCAGATGCATTAAGAGGGGGAAAAAAGTGTTGTCTTGTCCAAAAGGGCATCACTAACAATATTTTTGGGAGTCCAGCTGAATCTTTTGCAGGACTCTTGAAAGTAGAGAAAGAGGAGGGAAAGCATAAAGAAACATCACTTTCCAAGGAAAAGAAAGGGCGTTGATCTTCCATGCCAGATGGCATGGTATTCTGGAACAGAAGAGAGGCAGCTGTCTGTTCAGAAGGGAGGCCAAAAGATATACCTGAGGAATAACCCACTGATGGACAATGTCCAGAAACATGTCTCTGAAGTATCCATTTGTGAACCCATGTTTTGGATTTGCTAAAGAATCTGCCACTAAACTGTGCACTGAAGGAATCTATACTGCCTGAAGATTTAACTGATAACTGAGAGCCACCTCCCAGGCTTGAAGATTCACCCTGCAGAGGAGGTAACATTTTATGTCTCCCTGCTTGTTGACATGCCACATCACTGTAGTGTGGTCTGTGCACACTTTCAAGCAACCTAGAGAGAACAAGGGGTGAAAAGCCTGAAGATCCAGAAGAGCTCTTATCGCTTTGCTCTTGATATGGTCTGACTTCTAATTGCGGGCGGGGGGGCAGAGAACCTGAACTTTCAGGTGACCACTTGAAGCCCCCTATCCCATGTTTGAGGCATTGGCAAACAGATCTTAAGAAGAGACTGCAGGCTGAAAGGGCAGGCCATGGTGGACAGCAAACTGTTGAATCTACCACTTGAATTCCTTTTTTAGACAAGTAAGGAGAGGTACAATGAAATCCAGAGGATAGCAATACTGCAGCCAAATTGACTTGAGGTGTGACGACCCATCACTGGACCAGTAATCAACGAGCCTCAAATCCTGACCACTGGCAACAGTGGAGGATGTTCACTGGGAGGATAACAGGTACACACACAGTATTTCCAGATGAAGCTCTCTGCATCAAGTGCAATTTCCCTTAAGAGCACACACAGACCACAGTCAGTCTGGGGCTGCTTTCTCACTCTTCCTCCAGATCCCCAGTAGGATTCCCCACTGGCACACCTATAGAACTGAGATCTCAGCTGAATGACTAAGCTAAGACCCTCCAGTATCCTCTCAGTCCAACCAGTGCTTTGTGCCCCTGCTCAAGTAGCTGACAGACACACTCTGAGGTTTGATTTACACACACAGGCTTACTAGCTATGCCCCCTTCTGCCCAGACTATAAGGTAGTTTCCACTGCCACCAGTCACTCCTTTTCAGCTACTTTAAGGCTTGGATCACCACATCACATATTAGGATTCAATGATGTGGGTATTAAACTCCTGTAGCCTGTAAACAGTGGTCACTAAAGAAGGTGTTTGTACTCGCTAGCAGCTACATGGTAAACATTCACAGTTTTACATCACAATATTTGTATTTATTGTTTGTTAGCTTAGCTAGTAATGGACAGCAAGCAAGGATGTCAGCAGAGGATTATGGCAAGCTGACAAGGAGCCAGTTGGCTGACATGTGCCAAGCCAAAAGACTGGTGCATGCCAACTTAACTAAAGCAGAAATGAATGCAGCCTTAACCATAGCTGTGTCACAGACCAGCAACCAGAAAGACAGCCAGACTGGCCTTGGGATGTACAACTCGCAGAAAATGGACAGTTCAACTTTGCCTCAGAGGACTTAAAAATCCATCTGGAGTTAAAGAGACTTGAACTGGAGGCCAAATGTTTGGAACTAGAATCAGCAGAGAGAGACTGCGGCAGGAGAAAAGGAGAAACAAATGGAAAAAGAATCAGCAGAGAGACTGAGATGTCTGAAAGCCTAAGAAAATGAGAGGCAGAGACAACATGAAAAGGAGATGCTGATTTTTCACCAGGGTCATGGAGGTGATGGTGAAGGGAATAACTGAACCCTAGAAGCAATAAAGGTCAGTAAATTTCTTCCACAATTTACAGAACATTTTGATAGTTTTATTCATATGTTTGAAATGATATGTAAACAGTATAATGTTGACCAAGGACTGTGGGTACGGCTCCTAACCCCCTTACTCCATGGTAGAGCTGTAACTGCTGTTTCTAAATTGTCTGATACTGATTGCTTAAATTAAAATACAGTTAAAAATTGTTTATTACAGTGTTTTAAGTTACCAACTGAAGCTTACAGAAAAATGTTTTGTGAGCACAGACACAAGGCAGATGAAAGTGTGTGTGACTATATTGCTGAGTTAAGCACTTACTTTCATACGTGGTTGAGTGGATGTCAGGTCACCACTTTTGAAAGGCTGGCAGACCTTTTAGTGAGGGAAATAGCCCTTAGCACTTTGCCCAAGGACATGACAATCTGGTTGGCAAATAGAGAATGTAACATCGCAGATGAGTTGGGGGAAAAAGAAGACATATACCTAGCAAGCAATGCATCACTCCACAGGAAAGGGATACAGTACAGTTGTGTACACTTACCATAAATGTAGATGTTCAAGTGTATTCACTGTTGCAGTCATCACATTTGGGTTATCTGCCTGCAGGTAGCCCTCAGCCGATCTGAATACCAGAGTCTTCGGATTTCTGCGTCAGATGCTGTCGCTTCTTCCCTGACGTCAGGTCATCAGGGGTATAAAACATGCAGCCGACACCATTACATCAGTTTTTCTTGCCCCAGATGTCAGGTGCCCCCACAATAGGAAGCAATTATATGGTATGGTACACCCCTATCAAAAAGCAAATACACACGAAAAAATAAATATACCAACAAGAAGGAAAGGTAGAGCCAAGAGAAGTCAGGGGGCTGGAGGGGGGGTAACCAAGACTGCAACAGTGAATACACTCGAACATCTACATTTATGCTAAATGTACACAACTGTACTATGTTCTTCGTGTTTCACTGTTGCAGTCATCACATTTGGGTCGATTCCCAAAGCTAAGGAAGGGAGGAGGAAGTTAAAGAGCTTTAGGGCCAGCTATTAACCCTGCAAGACTGCAGTGGCAAATCCAGCTCTGGATTTAGAAAAGATAAGCATGTGGTAATGCTTGGTGAAGGTATGTACAGAGCTCCAGGTAGCAACTTCTAGGATGTCCCTGGTAGGGACTCCTCTGAGAAATGCCGCAGAGGTAGATGCAGCCCTGGTGGAATGTGATCTTATCCCCTGTGGGGTAGGTTTTCCGTGGTGCTTGTAGCAGAAATGAATGCAATGGGCTATCTATTTGGAAATGGTTTGCTTTGAAATGGCCTTCCCTCTAACCCTGCAGCAAAGCCGACTAGCAGCTGTTTGGACTTTCTAAGAGGCTAAGTCCTGTCCAAATAGAATCTAAGTTGTCTGTGCACTTCCAGAGAGTGCAGTATTCATTCCTCTTTGTTTTGTGGATTAGGGAAAAAGGTAGGCAAATGAATGGACTGATTTAGGGCCACACTAAACACCACCTTGGGCATAAAGGAAGGATTAGTCCTGAGGGAAACTCTGTCCACATGGGAGATAATGAAGGGTTCCACTGCAATGAGGGTCCGTAATTCAGACAATCTTCTTGCTGAAGTGATGGCTAGAAGGAAGGCTGTTTTCCAAGAAAGGAATTTCAACTCTGCTGTTGCAGCTGGCTCAAAGGGGGGAAGAGTGAGCTTTTCCAATACAACGTTAAGGTCCCAGGCTGGAGTGGTAGCTCTCCTGGGGGATCTTAAATTTTTGGCCCCTCTAAGGAATTGTTTTAGCAAGGGGTGGCTCAGTATTATAATGTGCTGAAATGGCAGAGGCATGAATTTTAATTGACGAGAAGGATAGGCCCTTGTCGAGCATTTCTGTTAAGTATTCTACAATATGAGGTAAGCTGGGCACCGTTGTGCCCATCCCCTGAGCCTGGCTCCTGGAACAGTATCTTTTCCACATTTCGGCATAGGATTTTCTAGTACTAGGCCTCCTTGCCTCCAGAATGACATCCAGCACCTGTTTACTGAGGGATGCTACAGGAGAGCTCATGGAATTAGCCAGGCTGCAAGGTTCAAGGTTTGAAGCTGAGGGTGCAGAATCTGGCCTGCCTGCTGGGACAGCAGGGAAGGGGTCTGAGGCAGGTGCCATGGTTGTAGCAGTGTCATACGGCGCAAGAGGGGGGTACCAGTGCTGGCATGGCCAGTCTGGTGCAATGAGTATTGTCCTTGGCTTGTCCTGTTAGATCTTTAGTAGAACCTTCAAGAGGAGAGGCAGAGGGGGAAAGGCATAAACCGAGAGGCTTTCCCAGGTAAAGGACAGGGCATCCACTTTCCAAGCTTGACTGTGGGGAGTTTTTGTGCAGAATTTGTTCAATTGGTAGTTTTGAGGGGAGGCAAATAGGTTTACCTCTGGAGTACCCCATTTGTTCCTCAAGAGGTTGAATATTTTGGGTTTTAGTTTCCATTCGTGTGGGTCCATGCGATTTCTGCTTAAGTCATCTGCCAGTAAATTTAGTTTGCCTGGCAGGAATTGTGCTTGTAGGTGTACAAGGCTGTGTTCCACAGAGCCATGGCTAGTCTGCAGAGAGGGTACGAGTGGGTTTCCCCCTGCTTGTTTATGTACCACATAACTGTGGTGTTGTCTGTCTTTACCAATAGTTGTCATGGAAGAATACGGTCTTTGAAGGCTGTCAGAGCATTCTGTACAGCTAATATTTCTTTTTGATTGATATGCAGGTGCATCTGTCTCGTGTTTCATTTGCCCTGAATGCACTGCCCTGCCATGTGGGCCCCCATGCATAGTCTGATGCGTCTGTTGTTAGGCTTTGGGCGGCAAGGGGTAGAGTAAAAGGGAGTCCCTTGTTGTGGTAGCAGGCCTCTATCCACCAAAGGAACTCTGTTTTCATACAAGGAATGATAGAAATCATTGTTTCCAGAATGTTGACACCATAGTTGTTTTAGATACCACTGAAGTTTCCTCATATGCAGTCTTGCATATGGAATTAGTAGAATGTAAGAGGCCATGAACCCCAGAGCTTGCAGTATTTTCCTTGCAAATAGCTGGGGTTTTGTGGCCAATAGTTTGAAGTAGGTTGTCAAATAAACTTGTTTCGCTGGAGTGAGGAATGCCATGTAGGAAGTTGTGTTCAATCTTGCTCCCAGGAATACAATCTGTTGGCAGGGTACTAGGTGAGATTTACTTTCATTGATGGTATACCCCAGTGAGGTTAGAAGTTTCTTTACGAATGCCAGGTGTTGTAATAGCAAGTTCTGGCTTTCTGCCTGAATCAGACAATTGTTCAAGTATGGGTAAATTTGAATATTTCTCTGCCTGCAAAATGCAATGGCTGGAGCTAGACACTTTGTGAACACCCTGGGCGCAGAGATAAGCCAAAGGGAAGTGCAGAGAACTGAAAGTGCATGCAGCCTGCCCTGAAACTTAGGTATTGTCTGCAGGATACTCTTATTGGGATGTGCAGGTAAGCTTCCTTTAAGTCTAGGGTAGCCAGCCAGGCATCCTTGGCTATCATAGGAAGAAGCTGTTGAAGAGTTAGCATTTTGAATTTTGGAACCACCAGAAAGGTGTTGAGAATAGAGAGGTCCAGGATAGGACACCAGAAGTTGTCTTTTCTGGGTACCAGAAAAAGTCTTGAATAGAAACCTTGTCCCCTTTGTTCTTCTGGGACAGGTTGAATAGCCCTGATACTGAGAAGAGAGAGAACCTGCTGTTGGGCCTCCACCCATTGATTTGGGGGTAGGTCTGGCCAACCATTTGGGGCTGGTAGTGTGCTGAAGTGGAATCTGTATCCTTGGGAAACTATGTTCATAACCCGTTTGTCCTGGGTAATGAGTTCCCAGTTTTTTGCATGCAGGACGAGCTTTCCTCCTAAAGGAGCAGGTAGTTGAGCAGGGCTTGGAAAGGTTAAGGCTCAGTCATTGTGCCATTTTTCCATAGAGGGGTGGCCTACTACTCCCTGCTTTGGAAGTGGGAGCCCCCCACTGCTTAGATCTGTGCGTAGCCTGAGACTGTAGCCTAGGTGGTCTGTTGTTCCTGGGTTTGGACTGAGAGGGCCTGGAAGGGACTGGAAAGGACCAGTTCTTTGAAGGCCAATGCCTACTGAATCTGGGAGGCTGAACTTGTAGGAAATCTAACAGTTTGCATAGATTTAGCTTTTTCCTCCATCCTTTTGAGGACTTCTGCTTTGTTGCCAAAAAGGCGGTCTTTGTTTAAGGGAGCATCCAGTAATTTAGCTTTAACATGATCTGGCAAGTTTTGTTCCTTAAGCCAAGCATGCCTTCTAAGTACAGACCCAGTGACAGCAGCCCTGCAAGATGCTTCTAAAGAGTCAAAACCACATTGCAAAGTATGTTTACCAACTTGTTCTGCAGAATGCATTAAATCTTGCAATTTGTTGTGTTCAGCACAGTCCGGAATCAAGATAATTTTCTGTTCAAGTAGTCCCATAATATGCTGCTGATACTTTAACATATGAAACTGGCAATTTAAAGCCCTAATGACCAAAGTAGCAGCAGTGTATACCTTCTTACCCCATCTGTCTAAGGCTCTAGAATCTCTATCAGAAGGGGTAATTTTGGCAGCAGTAGCCTTAATGCCTTTTTGTCCTTGGGAAATGGTCTCTGGATCCGCAGAAGGATTCTTGAAGAGGAACTTGTGAGAGTCGGGTACTCTGTAGTACCTGTCAGGTTTTCTGGGAGCTGGAGGCAAAGTGTCTGGGGTAAGGCTAGATTCCAAGAAAGCATCATCTACAATGTCCAGAACAGGAGGGATAGCTAAAGGCCTGTGTTGAGGTAGGAGTAAGAATTCCCCAAGTCTCTTTTTGGATTCAGAGTAATCCTGGCTCTCCCAACGGAAATGCTCCCTAAGAGTATGCAAGGTTTCACTGAAAGAAAAATCTTCTGGAGGGGAAGCAGAGGGAATGGAATCCTTTGCATCAGAATCCTCATAAGTAGATAAGGGCATACTGGTAATCAGAAGGAGCAGAAATATCAGATTCCTGATCAGAAGTATTAGAAAGAAAATCAGTTCTAGGTCTCTTGGAGGGGGAAGGCTGGCTTCCCCTAATTAAGGTAATAAGATCTTCAGCCATTCTAAGCATTTGTTTTTGAGGCATATGGGCCTGAGCCTGTGGTTTGGTCATTGGTTTTCTAGGCGTAGTGCGAGTTTTTGGCCTTAGGAATTCGGAACTTCTGGATGGAAACAATGGCGTCTGTTTAATATGAATGTCTGTAGGCCTGAATACACCCTCAGAAGCCGGTGCCTGCACAGCGGCTCCGGACCCATCCAAGGTAGAGACATCTGCAGGTTCCACAGTCGAAGAAGCATCTCGCGGCATACCGGACTCAGAATGAGTCTCAGTAGAGGCCTGTGAATCTGAAATAGTGGGTATCAGGGGCTGCAAAAGTGCCTCACTTAGTACCGGTGGACTGGCGACTAGCTTAATGGAAGCATCGTCAGCAGTTTTGGACCTATGCGGTCTGTCTCTGTCTTTATCCTTATGTTTTTTCTGAAGATCGGTAGTTGGATGGCTTAACAAAGCCATTTCGGAGTATGTAGATAGAGTATGAAAGTAAATGGCTGCAAAAATGGCCCGACGATGAATAGTTTGGGCATTGAACAAGGCACAGAACTGACAGCGAGGGACGTCGTGGTCTGGGCCTAAACAGGGGATACAGTAAGAATGAAAATCTCCATGAGGTATTTGCTTTCCACAGGTAAGACAATTGTTAACTTTTACTGACATCGGCTGGAGCAAGAAAAAGGATCCCCAACAGGGTACTTATCTTATTTGAAGACTTTGGGCCTGAAACTCGAAAATGAAAACTTCAGGAGACGGCCAACCAGCACTTGTGAACTGCTTATGCTTTGGGCGCCACATGGCAAGAAAGACTGATGTAATGGCATCGGCTGCATGTTTTATACCCCTGATGACCGTACATCGGGGAAGAAGCGTGCAGAAATCAGAAGACTCTGGTATTCAGGCCGGCTGAGGGCTACCTGCAGGCAGATAACCCAAATGTGATGACTGCAACAGTGGAACACGAAGACCATCCAGTGCTGCACATGGGTATAGAGGAACTGGTGAGCAGCCTAAACCACCCCAACAGAGTCTGCCAGTAACAGGGGAAGCCACTACTTCAGGTACATGGCCAAGATCAAGGGTTAAATGTTTTAAATGTAACCAGTGCAGCCATGTAGCATATAGATGTCCACAGAGGCAAGATGGGGAACAAAGGAAGGGGTACCAGTAAGTGGGAATGACAGAATGTGAGTGGTAAGTTATCTGGAAACAACAAGGGTACCAAATTACCACAAGAGGTTATACCCCATCTTAGTTAATGGGAAACAGGCCACTGCTAAGAGAGAGACAGCCTCTGACCTAACCATTGTGAAGCCTACAATGGTTACAGAGGAACACTACTTGCTTGGGCAGTCTACTCCAGTCAGAGCTTTAGCAGGGACCCCATTCCAAATACCTTTGGGTTCACCCTGACTGGGAGGGTAGAGAAGGAAGCAAGCAAGTAGGTTTGTTTGAGGATATCCCTGCAGATGTCCTGATAGGGAGCGATTTTGATAATGCAGTACCCTGTGTGTATGCAGTTACAAACAGTCAGGCTTGTAGACAGGCATGTGGGTCTAGTAGCCTGGGGGGGGGGGGGGACAAGCCAGACCACACACTTGAAGCTAGGACTGGTGAGGTGGTTAATTCAGAGAGGGAGCTACCCTGTAGCAGTGAAGGGGAGCCGGGAAGGGTTACAAAGAGAGGTGAGACAGGCTCGGCTCTCAAATCCTACATTACAAGGCTTGAGGGAGGTAGCCAGGGAGGTGCCTGATTCTTAAGGGAAAAGGGGAATCTGTACACTGGGACAAAGTGTTCCTGTATAGCGAGTGTACCCCTGACGTAGAGCTAGAGGGTGAGGTAATAAAGCAGTTAGTAGTGCCCAGAGCCTACCATCTGGCACCTCTAGTCATAGTCCAAGACATTCCTTTTACAGGTCCTATGGGCATAAAACATACCAAGAGATGTATTATGCAGAACTTTTATTGGCCTGGGATTTCCAGGGATGTAACAGGGTAATGCAGCACCTATGAGCAGTGCCAAAAGTAGGCAAGACAGGAGACAAGGGGAAAGCTCCTTTGGTGCCTTTGCCTGTGAATGAGAATCCATTTCAGAGGGTTGCTACAGATATTGCGGGGGTCACTGATATCCCAAGTCCAACACAGAAGAAGTATATCCTAGTGGTAGTAGATTATGCTAATAGATACCCTGAAGCGGTGGCTCCGTCCCCCATACAGGCAGAAAAGATGGCAAATGCTTTGTTAGAGATTTTCAGCATGGTAGGTTTCCCAAAAGAAATACTGAATGACAGAATGGCCAATTTCATGTCAGACCTGCTGGCTTGTCTGTGGGAGTACTGTGGGGTGAAGCACCTAAAGACCACTCCCTACCATCCTCAGACTAATGGTCTGGTGGAGAGGTTAAACTCTACACTAAAGACCATGCTGCAGGCATTTGCAGACCAGTTTAAGAGGTAGTGGGATAAATATTTGCCCTATCTGTTGTTTACTTACAGAGAGGTGCCCCAGAAATTCACAGGTTTTTCACCCTTTGAGTTGCTGTATGGGCACAGGGTGAGGGGACCTCTACATTTGATTTGTGAAAAGTGGGAGGGTAAGTGTGAATCCCACAAGGAGTGTATTGTGCCATATGTCCTAAACCTCAGGACAAGGCTCAGGGAACTTGTGAGCTTGGCCCAGGAGAACCTGGCAGGAGCCCAACAGCAGAAAAAGGTCTGGTATGACAGGAATGCTTGAGCTACAGAGTATGCCGTGGGGCAACAGGTTATGGTTCTCATTCCTGTCGGATACAACAAGGTGCAGGCAGCTTGGGAGGGATCCTTCAAAGTGGTAAGGAAGGTCAGTGATGTTGACTACATGGTAGAACTGCTAGGCAGGGGCACAAACTGTACCATGTTAACATGAGAAACCTTACCATGACAAGGAGGACCTGGTGCTAAGTATTTGCAGTAGTAGGCAGGAGGAGTCTGAGGGGGATCTATGGCTACAGGGAGCCAGCCAGCAAAATCCCAAGTTACTATGGTGGAGCCTAAGGTTGCAGGCATACAATATGACAGTGCAACACTGTAATGGGGTCAACAATGCAAAGACAGCTGGAATCTCAAAACAGGAAATGGGGTAATGTATTCCCAGATAGGCTCATCCCTCTCAAGCAAAATGTCTCAAGGGTCACTTGAAAAACTAGCTAGAGTCTTTGAAGGGGGAAGAAGTGTGAAGAAAGGAGATACTGCCAGCACAGCTAGCTGGTATTTTGTAAATAATTATATGTCATTGGTGAATATCGAAATGACAAACAAGATGCCTGTGTTACAAATGTATTAGAACTGTATGTCATGTGTATATCAAACTGCTTGTACAGACGTGTGTGTTGAAAAGGTATTTGTAGAGTGCTGTGTTTGAAATGTAACTACAGTGTGCCCTACTGGAAGAGAATAGAAATTTAATTGCACTATTGTAACTGTTTAAATTTATATGCTTAACAGAGGAAACTAGAGGGTTAATCTCAGTCCAGCAAACTTTAGAAAAATATTTAAAATTAAATTAATTTATAGGCTATGTAATAAACAGGCTATCTCTCAAGTTTTCAATGCAGCTAGAGACACGATGTCTGTACTAGGAAGCTGTCTGTATTGTCCTTGGAGTGAACTAATTGCTACTTTTGAAGCATGAGGGAATGCAATTGTTTTAAGACTTCTAGCATCTGCCAAAGATCTGAGCAAAAGCCCTTGTCTGGATATTTTTACAGGAAGATGCTAAATGATGCCAGCTTCTAGCAATGGGGGTTTTGGCCTGGGAACCAGAAGTCAGATGACCAGAAATTATGTCATTCTTCAAGCTATACCAGTAGTAATATTTTAGATATTATTTTGAGAAGCTTCTTAGTGAGAGAGAGTATTCTGTATTCGGTTTTGGACCTGACAAGAACAATTCACCACATCTGCCTTGCTCTAATGAAGTAAGTTTCTAGGGAACAGTATAACTCTCTTAGATACAGTCTGGAAAATAGTAAAGCTTAGTTTAGATGTTTATCTTTGTTTGTGCAAGCCTGTACTGCAATGTTATTTAAAATATTTCCTGTGGTTTTGAACTGTGAATATATATTTATAATTGTCTTTTCTTTGATTTATTATTAAATATATTTAAACCTTTCATTGTGGCTGATCTGTGTACAGACATTTAAGTTTTGAGTGTACCTGCATATTTATTTGGTGACAGTGTGTCCACTGCTAATAGCCTTGCTTTTGGTCAAACTACCATTTGTGTTAATATTAACATTACACTTAAGACTGGACACCCTTTGTTAAGGGCCCTAAAGTAGCTGAAAAGGAGAGACTGGTGGCAGTGGAAACTACCTTACAGTCTGGGCAGAAGGGGGCATAGCTAGTAAACCTGTGCCAGCCTTTCCCATGTGTGTGTGTGTGTGTGTGTGTGTGTGTGTGTGTGTGTGTGTGTGTGTGTAAGGAAATCAAACCTCAAAGAGTGTGTGTACTTGGGCAGGGACAGGAAGCACTGGTTGGACAGAGAGGGTGCTGGAGGTCTTGGCTTAGTCACTTAGCTGGAATCTCAACTCTAGAGCTGTGCCAGTTGGGAGTCTAACTGGGGATCTGGAGAAAGAGGGATAAACCAGCACCGGACTGACTGTGGTCTCTGTGTGCTCTTAAGGGAAATTGCATTTGATGCAGAGAGCTGCATCTGGAAATACTGTGTGTGTACTTGTTATCCTCTCTGTGAATGTCCCCTACTATTGCCAGTGGTGAAGACTAAGGCTCTTTGATTACTGGTCCAGTGGATGGTCATCACGTAAGGTAACACTGAAGCTTCCTCATACGCAGTCTGGCAAGAGGTAGCATTGGAATAGAAGAAGCCATGAATCCCAGGGCCCAAAGAAAGTCTCTGGCTGGAATGGCGGTCAGAGGAAAAGACTGAAAGACTGTCAATGACAAAACATTTGGAGGTGGAAGAAAGGCCAGCATTGGCACCGTCTGAATCTTGCATCCTAGATACACAGGATCCTGAAATGAGGTCAGGACAGACTTTTGAAAATTGATAGTGAAACCTAGACTTTGAACAAGAGAGATTGTGGACTCCAGATCCTCTAACAGGTGACCGGGAGAAGGTGCCTGAAGCAGTAGGTCATCTAGATAAGGAAAACTGTGAATGTCTTGAAGCCTGCAGAAAGCAATCACAGGAGCTAGACATTTTGTGAATACCCTTGGGGCAGTAGAGAGGCCAAAGGGCAAAGCAGACAACTAAAAATGACAGGAAGAAACACAGAAATGTAAAGACTTACTGAAAAGAGGTGGACTAGGGATATGAAGATATGCATCTTTCAGACCCAAAGACACCAGAAAAGCCAGGGATAGAAAAACAGAAAATAGGGTTTGAAAACTAAGCATCTCAAAACAGGGCACCTTGAGAAAGGTGTTGAGCAGGGAGAGATCCAGAATAGGACTTAAAGTGTCCTCCTTTCGAGGAATATCCTGAAATAAAACCCCTTTCCCACTTGGAAAGGGGGAACAGGTTGAATGGTTCCTTGGTTCACCAGGGACTCTAAGACCTCTGGGAAAAGAGGAGGTTGAGGAATCATTTAAAAAGGAGGGACAGATTTCCATACAATGAAGTAACATTGACGGATGACAGAAAAAACACAAGTCTGAAGTGATGAGAAACAGAAGTTATGTCCTTACCATAACGTTCCATGTGGAGTGTTCATCTCGCCTTTGTTCTTACACCTGGGTTCGGAGCCGATCCTCGGCTCCGTGTCGGCCGCTTGGCAAAGCTCTGCATCGAGAAGAAGCTCGAGACCAACCTAACTCCCACAATCCCCCTCTGCCTTTACCTCAGATCTAGTTTGCAAGCAAACCAGCAGTCAACAGAAGAGAGCATAACACATTCATGCCAAACAAGAATAAACATAGCTAAAAGACATAGCCACAACAACTGCTCAAGGCAGAAGCAGGAGAAACAAACCAGACACCTAAACTGGACGTTCTTCCTGAGGGTGGGAGGGTGGGAATGTAAGAACAAAGGCGAGATGAACACTCCACATGGAACGTTATGGTAAGGACATAACTTCTATATGTGAGAGTGTTCAATCTCGCCGTTTGTTCTTACACCTGGGTAGCGTCCCTAGCTCCATGTTCCTGAGGAACTCAGGGGAGAACGTTCCTGAGCACAGTGGAACCAAAGGTTGCCCTGTCCCTAGAAATTCTGTCTACTTTGTAATGAGAAATGAATGTATGTGGTTTAGACCAGTGGCAGCCGCACAAATAGTGTCTAACGGCAGGCGGGCTGCATGAGCCAGGGATGTAGATACTGATCTTGTAGAGTGCCCTTTGGGCTTGACAGGTAAAGTTTGTTCAGAGGCAGTATAAACAAAAATAATACAATCAGAAAGCCATTTGGATAGGGTTCGTTTTGTAACTGCCATACCCTTCTTGCTGTCTGAGAAGGCTACAAAGAGCTGGTCTGTTTTTCTGTGATCCTTTGTTCTGTCCAAGTAAAATCTGAGTTGTCTATGAACATCTAACTTGTGTAACATATATTCCAACTTATTGGAGTGGTTTTTGAAAAAGGTGGGGAGTTCAATGGACTGATTAATATTATTAACGGAACAAACTTTGGGAAGAAAGGATGGATTAGTGCGAAGAGATACTCTATCAGGGTGAAAAATCAAATAAGGATGTTTAACTGAAAGAGCTTGAAGCTCAGATACCCGCCTGGCCGATGTGATAGCCACCAGAAAAAGGGTCTTCCATGACAAAAACTTCAAAGGACAGGAAGAGGCTGGTTCAAAAGGTGGAAGCATCAGCTGTGACAAAAGAAGGTTCAAGTTCCAAGGTGAAGTAGGACTTCTAACTGGTGGTCTAATATGGAAAGATCCTTTTAGAAAGGCCTTACAAAGTCTGTGAGCCATAATAGGAGCCCCACTTTCCCCCACATGAAAATTTGATATGGCAGCTAATTGCACTCTCAAAGTGGCAGGAGAAGCCCCTTGGTGGAACAGCTCGGTTAAAAACTCCAAGACCTTATTCAGAGGAGCTATTACAGGATCCAATTGTTGTGTAGTTGCCCAGTGCACAAAACGCTTCCATTTACTAGTGTAAATCTTTGTAGTGGAAGCTTTATGAGAAGCCACCAGGATATTTTGAACTGCAGGGGACAGAAGATCAGACCTGGCTAAGAAGGGAAGCGGAGCAGCCAAGCTGCTAGTCTGAGGGAGAGAAGCGACGGGTGGAGAGCCCCTGACGAGTGGGTCAGTAGATCCAGCTCTGGGTCCAGGATCCAGGGTTCCCGAATTTGGTGTGCCAGAAGTAAGGGAAACCAGATTTGACGAGGCCAGAATGGGGCAATGAGGATAATTGTCCTTTGCAGGTTGCTGGCTTTCTGTAGAAATTTTGAAATCAGGGGAACAGGAGGAAAAGCGTACAGGAGACCCGTGGACTCCGCCCATTGCCAGATTCTCATGGCCTCTCTGCATAGTTGGTAAGACTTGGTTCCCCCTTGCTTGTTTATGTACCAGACTACGGACATGTTGTCTGTCTGGACTGCTATTGTCCCTAGAGGAAGAAGGGGGCGTTAGTAAAGGAAGACTTGAAGGCTTCCGCAAATGAACATAAGCGCATCCAGGATTGTCTACGAAGAGCAATCGCTGAAGCTGCTGCCCTACTCGATCCTTCGGCTGCGTATGAGATCAGCCTCATGGACGAGTTTGCAATAGATGTAAGGGTATTGAGATGTGCTGTAACCTTCTCTGAGACAGCAGCATCTGTAGTACCCTGGAGGGTATCTCCCAACTCTTTGATTAGATCCCTCTGTAGCCGTGTGAAGTGGGTCAAATAGTTCAGGGATCGCATAGAAAAAGCCGCTGAACTAAAAATGCGCTTCCCATACCTGTCCATAGTCCTAGAATCTCTGTTAGGCGGATGGACAGATGAGGAAGATTCAGACATCTCCTTTTTCGTGGCCGCTGCCACCACCATAGCATCCACTGGCACTCCCTTTGTCAGATAAGCCTTATCTTGGGGGGCAGTAATATATTTGTTAGGCTTTCTAGGGACTGGCTCCACCATGTCAGGTGTCTCCCACGCCCTTCGAGCAATCAGTTCCATCAACTCATCGAAGGGCGGAGTGACCCAGGAGGAGGAAGGGCGAGCACCGAATGCCTTCAGCAAGACTGACTCATCCTCAGAAGGGGGAAGGGATTGCCAATCACCTCTCTGTTTTAGGATCTCCAGGATGTCAGAAAAGGAGACATCCTCTGAGGGTGACTTTGGGGACCCTTCTGACTCATCTAAGTCAGTGTCCGATGTCAATGATTCTTATGGAGAATCTAAGTGTCTCCTCTTACACAATCTTTTCCTTGGAACTTCCTCGGGGGGGGCATCCGAAGAAGCCTCCGAGGAAGAGGGGGCACCCTCTAGGGGTGGCTGAGACACTGGTGCTCGATGCTTTGACGTAGCCGTGGGTGCAGAGGAGGATAACGGACCTTTATGGGAAGGAGAAGCTGTTTCTGCTGAAGTGGTTGTCTGAACAGACAACACCTTCCTCATGAGTTCGAAGGCCCCCGGGTCCCGAGTCGAGGTATCCCCCGGTTCCGAAGAAGTCGGAGGAATTCCCGAGACAGGCACCGAAGGCATCGACCCCGAGGATGGAGCCAAGTCGATCCGAGCCGAGGCCCCGAGAGGGAGTGTCGGAACCGAAACATCGGTCCGACTCTCAGTCCAGGACCCAAGGATGGATCTTCGGCTCCGAGACTCCGGTACTGGATCCGACGGAGTCGAGGTGAACGGTACCGACCGAGAAAAAGACGGTTCTGGCACCGAGGGCTCCACAATCACCAGATCAGCCTCTCCCGGCTCCGAAGACTGGATAGGCCTCGGAGGAGGAACAGGTGGAGATAAGGGGAAGGCCTTCGAGTCTCGACACCAACTGGGAGGAGACAGAGATGAGTTTGGACAAGGCTGTATTCTCCATCAATTTCTGCACCACACGGTCTACATCGATGTCGGAGAGGGGCCTGGAAGAACGCGTCGAAGGAATCGAAGATGGAGCCGACCTCAAAAGTACAGGAGGAGGAAGCTCCGTCGCCGGTTCCAAGACTCGAGGCTCGGTAACTGACAACAGTTCAACACTCGGCCCCGAAGTCTGTGGAACCGGTGATCGAACTTTGAATGAAGAGCTCGGAGCCGATGACTTGGGCTCCGACGTCTTCGATTCCTTTGAGGATTTAGATGCCTGGTCTGATGCATCCAGAGCCTCTTGGAATGCAGGCTTCAAAAGGCCCCTATCCATTAGTTTCCTGCGCCTATCTGTCATGACCCTTCCACTGAAAGAATGACAGATGGAGCAGTCTTCTTGCAGATGGAGAGGGCCAAGACAGTAGACGCAGGAACTATGATTGTCTGTGACAGACATCTTCTGTCCACATTGGCACTGTTTGAAGCCTGATTTAGCTTTTTCTGACATGTTTACAAAATCCAATCCAGAAAATAGTGAAATAGCCAGTACTAAATGTCCAATCCAGTAAAAGTTGTCAAAACCAGTAATATTTGTCAAATCCTGTTAATAAAGTCACATCCAATAGTCAACTCCAGTAAAAGTTAAGGGTGGGGTAGGCCTCGAGGGAATAACTCAAAGAAGTATATAAAAATTATATACGGAACCGGGAAACCCTCGATACACTACTCACATGCACACAGTCAACTCTAGAGAAGTTTTTATACAAAAATAATACAAGAAATATAAGAAATAATCAATCTTAGCTTTGAGGTGGTCCGAGCTCATCAAAATGATGCGAACGTTGCAGCGGCAAACTAGATCTGAGGTAAAGGCAGAGGGGGATTGTGGGAGTTAGGTTGGTCTCGAGCTTCTTCTCGATGCAGAGCTTTGCCAAGCGGCCGACACGGAGCCGAGGATCGGCTCCGAACCCAGGTGTAAGAACAAACGTCGAGATTGAACACTCTCACATGACAATTTCATAGCTTCATAGGTGTGTACTAGGCTAATGGCCCTGGAGCCTTTACAAGCCTAGCCCATAGGATTACCTTGGCATCGTACCACCCGACCTTAGTTCCCAGTGCCTCTGTCGAGTAAAGCCACTGGAGTGATTCCCTGGGGTGGATTTTCTATTTTCCATACACTCATCAAGATTTCTCTTGAAGAGGGCAGTGAGGTGCTCTACTTGACATGTATGGGAAGTCTATTCCATAGCATGGGTAGTCTCTGAGTTATGAACCTGTCCCTCCAGCATGTTTTGTTGATTGCGGTAATGAGGTTGAGGTCTCTGGAGCATGTGGTGTGAAGGGATTGCGATTTCTTTAGATGTAGCATTTCTAACAGAACTGGGACAGACATGGCTTTAAGTCAAGCAGAGACCGCCTCTAAGTAGATGAAATGAGACAGAGAATAGATGGAGTTTTTTACGTCTGTCCATGTAGGACAAATGTTTAAGGCCTAGGATCCTCTTTGTGAGGTACTTTTACGGCCTCTCCAGTTGTTGCAGGTGTTTAGTGAGGTACATGCCAAATGAGGCACTGATAAATGTTTGGCCTAATGAGGGAAGAGTAGAGGGAGACAATGACCTCTTTCTTCCTGGATACAAAACCCTTAGTAATGAGATGTACCACATAGAAGGACTTTCTGACCACAGTGGCAATGTGGTGGTCAAAAGAAAGGTTGCTGTCAACCTGTGTTCCCAGATCTCTTACAACGCCTTCTGTGTTCAGCAGACTACCATCAATATGGTAATTCATGGGAACCGAGTTTTTCCCAAAGAGGATGACGACACATTTTTTGGCATTGAGCTTAAGGCCATGGTTCTGACACCATTCGCTGGTCTCAGTGAGGCCTTTCTGTAGGATGTCAACATCACTTGGGGAGTTAATAATAGCTCCCAACTTGGAATCGTCTGCAAACTCTGTCAGCCAGAGTTCCTTCGTGTTGGCCTGGACTTCAGAGAAGTAGATACCAAATAGGAGAGGACCTAGGACCGAACCTGGTGGCACTCTACCCGTGACTGGTCGGCAGTCTGACTTGGAGTCGGCTTCTTTCATACTGTGGGTTCTGCCTGTGAGCCAGTAGTGATATAGGGGTTGATGCCTAGCTTAGTGAGTTTTTCTATGATTCCTGAGTGGGGAATAGTATCAAAGGCCTTGGCCAGATCAAGGTAGCCTGTATGAACCACCTTGCCTTCATCCACAGTTCTGGTGACTGACTCAAAGAAGTTGACCAAGCATGATCTACCCTTCACAAAACCAAACTGTGTGGGTTCCAAAGTCTGGAGATTCCCTATATCCTTGCTTATTAGGTCCATGATGATGCATTCCATAGCTTTGCATATCAGACTCATCAGGCTAATGGGGCAATAATTCCCTGGGTCTGTAGTCGCTTCTCCTTTGTGGAGAGGGATGACTGTAGCAGTGCGCCATTGTGTAGGGACAAAGCCTGTGACTTGAACAGGGCACACAGGTGAGGTGCCAGTTCACTCTGTAGTTCATGTAGAACACTGCCAGGGATACTGCCAGGTCCCATAGAAGCTGTATTCTTGGGTCTTGGACAATGCTGTTTTAACCTGTGCAGCAGTAATATTGGGTGCCTGGCAATCTACTGGTATTGTGATTAGTCCTTGGGAGGGGGGGGTAAAGTTGGCACTGAATCTGTCGGCCAGTATATTGGCAATATCTGTTGGCTCGGTATAGGAGGTGCCATTGTGCAGTAGCTCAGAGCAAATATGGGTATTGCCGTGGAGATTCTTGACATAACTATAGAAGGCCTTACTATCAGCTGCAATTCTGTTTTCATAGCTAGCTTTAGAGGATTTGATGAGGTAACTTAACTTTTTGTTGAGGCTGATAAGGGAGTTTTTCCAGTCTTGGGACTTCACCTTATTCTGCATCAGTTTCCTCCTTCTGTTGTAGAGTTTGTTTATGGCAGCGGACCACCAGATTGGCTTCCTTTTTTTGGAGGAGGGCGTCTTGGTTCTACTGGGTATGGTGAGATACATGCATTTGTGTACGTGTTTGTGCAGTGCATTGGTGTATGATTTGGCAGTCATGCAGCTATTCTCCATTTGCATGGGTGCTGTGAAGTTAGCCATCTCTGTTTTTAGGAGCCCAAAGTTAGCTCTGGAGAAGTTTTTCATGGTAGTTACCTTTGCGGGAGTGGGGTGGGGTGGGGTTGGGTGGGAGGGATGTGGATTTCCAAGGAGATTAGTTTGAGGTCGGATCTAACCAGAGAGGAGTTGATTATTGGTGTACCGCAATGGTCGTCCATGTTAGTAATGACCAGGTCAAGGATGTTGCTACCTCTAGTGGGGGTAAGAACGAGTTGGTCCAAGGCAATGGAATTAATGAATTCCAGGAAAAGTTGGGCAAGTGTACTGGTACATAAATAGTTTTCCCAGTTAATGGAGGTGTAGTTGAAGTCACTCGGTATGAGAGTGTTAGGTTGGACCCTAATATTCGCCAGGGTGCTTAGGGATGTGAAGTGCGAGTCTTGGGACATGGTTGGGGACCTATAACAGGCTCCAAAGTGAATTGCTGTCTTACCCAATGTTAGTTTCACCTGAAGCATCTCAGATGCGTTATGTTGAGCTACCTGTCTGGAAGTGTGCGCAGCCATTATGAATATGGAAACACCACTGCCTTTAGAGCTTCGGTCCAAGTTCTGGGGCTGAAAGGTGTGGAATGAGTTATAGCCTGGTAGTGCAGGGGTGCTTTCTGCTGCCTTGAACCATTTGAATCTGGAAGACAAAGGGAAAGCCAAAGGAACCTGGTCTAAGAGTAGAGGGGGGGCAAGTTGTCAAAGAGATGCAGGCTTATCAGATAAAGGAGGCTTCTGGGCCACAGAATCCTGAGAAGCCTTTACAGAGGAGACTTGCCTACCACCCTTCCTGCCCTTGAAGGCCTGGCAGAGCTGCCTGTGGTGAAAAGCAGATCTAGAAGGATAATTCTTTTGGAATTTAGAAATAGGACAGACAAAAACATGTTTAAGTTCCTGCAAGGCTTTGCCTTTCTCTTGAAGAGACATAAAACAGGTTAGCAGCAGTGGTCCCAAAAATATATTTATTATCCAAGGAAGCATCCAACAACTTTTCTTAATGTCCTCAGGAAAAATCTGGAAACAAAGCCAAGAATAACACCTCATGACAGACCCAAGAGCTGCAGCCCTGGAAGAGGCATCAGCAACATCATAGCCACACTTGACAGAGTGGTCAGCCACTTGAGAAGTAGAACCTAAAATAGATGAGGCAGATTTGCTTTAAGAATCAAGGAGGTCAGAAACAACCCAACAAGCTTGAGCAATCAAGGCCAAAGCATATCTGGTCATGTGGGTCTGGTAATTAACAGCCCTAAAGGCCAAAGAAAAAGCAGTGTAAACCTCCTAGCCAATCCTCTTTGTTACCCTACTATCCTTATCAGAAGGCAAAAGTTTGGAAGAAGGCAAGGGCAAGTCCTTGGAAGGCTTGTCAGAAGAGACTGACATCACAGCAGGATCAGAAAAAGGACACAAATAAAAACTAGCAATCCTCAGGAACCTTATAGAGCCTATCAGTTGTTTAGGAGCAGGAGGCTTAGAGTCAAAAAACTTGGAAGCAGCATTGAAAGTGTCTAACAAGGTAGCCAACACAGGAGGGAACTGACGGGGGTTTAGGAGTAATCACCTGAATCTCTCCCCTGAATATTAGGCACTCACCTAGCAATCTTGTCCCCAAAGGACAATTCATCAAAAGGAGATTCAGGGCTAACAGACTCATCCTCATCAGAACCATAAGCTAAAGATGAAGGCATCTGTGGAGAATAGGACAAGGACCCCTCATCAAACTCTGAATCCTCATCTGAGGAATCTGGTTCCCTAGGTCATTTAGAAGGGGTAGAGGTCAAAGGAGGAGCAGGCACTGAAACCCCTTGAGGAGGCTTCAGAATCATCAGGGCAGAAAACCAGCCTTGAGTAAACTCTTGCCATTCCCTTTGAGGATCCTTGGAATGGACTGAAACATGCTTTTGCCTTTTCTTGGAAGGGGATCAACCCTAATGAACACTGGAGTTTCTGACCCTTGGTGAGATTCAATGAGTACCCGGGAGTATCTGCGGAATCCCTCTAAAACCCTTTAAAATAATCAATTGTGGTTTCCCCTTGATGGCCAGAGTAGACACCTGCAAAGCCTCATAGGATGTGCAAAAAGACAGATCCATGCCAGCCTCAGACAAGGTCGTGGCAGAGGAATGAAGTGTAGATACCGGATGACCTATACAGCTATTACCCACTTCTAGATGGACATCTGGTGGAGGCTGAACAGCTAAAGAATCTAGCCAAGACTTTTTGGCCTTCTTCTTACTTATCAGGATTAGCTCGTGGTTAATGGAATCCACCATGTTACCTTGGGCTAACTGTTTAAGCCATTGGTTTTCAAGATAAATGGATACAGAAGACACACACCTTCTGAGTGTCTTAGTCACAAATGCCTTAGAGACAGCACAAGAGGTGTGGTCGTGGGAAGCACCCAAACAAAAGAGACACTATTTCTGGTTATCCTTATGGGGAATCTGCCTCCCACACTGACATTTTCCCTTCTTGGATGGCATGAACACTAGGTAAACAAAATAAAATACAAGACCAAAGAAAAGAAAAAAATGACCCCAACACGGAACTTCTGTGCTAGGTATTCAGCACACTAACAAGGCATTCAGACTGATGAAGTTTGGACTGGTGGCAAAGTAGTTCTGGGTAGCTGCATTCACACATCACCTACGTCCTGTGCAGGGACCATACATGTAACATACGCTGCCTAGAAGATCTTAAGACTTTGGTATATTGGCCGAACATCGGGCTATTGTAGGAGGGAGATCCCTATAGTAAAGAACACAGCAACAGTGACATAGAAGAACATCATATTTTGTGGGAGTGTACTGAAATGGCAGACTTTAAAAATTCCCTGCAGACTACTCTTATGAGAAATACTGGGTTAGCAAATTAACGTAACTAAGGAAATGATTTTTTGGGCTATGAATCGGAATTGCCTAGATATAGTAAGGTCTTGCTGAGTCTAATTACGGTGGCTGCCAAAAATGCAATTACTAGAAAATGGAAATCAGAGTCTAAATCAACTGTACTAGAAGTAGTGAATATAGTAAGAGAGAGATAATAGCTGGAAATAGGATCTTTAGAAAAGGGTAGGAGCAAATGACATAGAAAAAAATGGGAATTATGTGAACAATACATGCAAAATAATGTTCTGGAGGATGAATGAGGTTTAAAAGATGTCAGGAGTTGAATGAGCTATGCAATGTTTGACTGACAAAAACTGGTTACATAAGTGATGTATAATGTTTACAACTAAAAATATACCAATATGGTTTGTTTTCATTTATATAAATGTATGACTGCCTATATAAGTGATGATTTAATAAAGATGTTTCTTGTTTAAGGAAAAAAAAGATGAATATTGACATAAGAGTAAGAAAGGCCAGAGGATGGTAAATCACTCAAGAACCAGAAGCATCTGGGCCTTAAAGGGTCTTGGTTCTTACTTTGGCACCAACTATAAAATCTTTTCCAATTACCAATATATGATTTTCTAGTAGGTTTCTTAGCTTCCTTTAATACCTGCTGCATATCTTCAGAAAACAGGTCCCTAGGTGATATTAAAACTCTTATGGTCTTACCATCCAGGCAGTCAAATGAAGAACTTGAAGAGTGAGATGTAGCAAACAACCTGTCTTGTGTAAGGAAGTCTATCCTGTAGAAGTTTGTAGTAACTGCCCTATGCTAATTTGCTTAGAAGAAAAAGAAAAATTATGTACTTACCATAACAATAGAGCTGTTTTGTCTTCTTCCATCCTTTCTCACTGGATGAGTTATCAGATCAGCTTTGGAGCTGACTTCAGCCACTCTCAGACTCTGGATCTTAAGCTCAGGCTCATCCCCTTACCCATAATCCCCTGCAAGTGGGAAATTACTGCAGATAGAGTTTGCCCACAATTTACCATAAATTAAAATTGTGTAATCACAATAACTATGCATCAGCGGTTTCCATATTTATTTTTCCTTAACTGATGGGTCTCTAATCCGACCTTTACTACACTTTCAGATCCAAATCTCAAGTTCCTCCCTTTACCCATAATGCTCTGATTACCTTGCAATACCTCCAATTGAGTTTGCTGCCCAATAAGCTATATATAAAGAACGAACAACCTTGGAACGGCAGAGTCACACAGGAAAATCAGCAGAAGAAACTGCAAGGCTAATAAAACCACAATGAACACAAACAATTAGCGCTTTAGTTCTACTTTAATATACGGAACTTCATCAGAATAAATACTACAAAAAACATTCGGTTTAAATATCCCTCTCTGACAACCAATTGGCCAATCAAATTTGCTTCATATAAAACTTCCTGTGACGTCATGTACCAGTCAATAATATATACAAAAACATATGTACAAAACGCAACAATTAAACTTGTAAATAATAATACCAAGGCTTCGGCATTCACGATGTGACTTTTAATAACCAAGACTTATGGACAAAAAAAAACACAAAGCTATATGTAGCAGCAAGACAAAAATGTAAAAATTCAAAACACACTAAGCGCTTTCACCCAACTAATCCATGGGTTTCTTCAGAGTGAATTCACATATAAAATCACAATTCCTTTTAAAATTGATCTCATTACATATTCTCCAATCAGAGTTCAAACTATCTTTAACTCATACATAATGTATTACCTAATAATTAATTAGCTAAAATGATTAGTTAAAATACACGCCTCCTAACTAATATATGTTCAGCCTATGAATTTATAATTTTGTTTCAAAATTACAAACTAACATATCCTAAACTAATACTTAACAATATTCTATCAAAAATACTTATTATAAAAATGTTATTAAATATATATTAAAAATATTAATAAATACTTATTCTACCAATCACTAGATATATAAAAAAGATAGAAAAAACATTTAAAATGTGTTTACAATGTGTGTAAAATAAAACATATAGAAAAATATATATAAAAATATATATAAAAAATATATATGAAACACATTAAATAACACCTATATTTCATCTCTATAATTTCCCAAATTCAAACTAGTCAAATAATATAGAATTTATATTTAAGAATACTGGAAATGGATATATATTCGTTAATGCCTGGCAGATTACTTGCATTCAACCTAAGTTGCCATAGACATTCTTTTACCTCCAACAAGTTTTTAACATCACCTCCTTTATCTATGTTATATGGTATTCTGTCGATAACAAAGAAAATAAATCTTTTGAAATCCGGACATCTCGTACTATGTACATATAAAGAATTAGTTGTTTTTTTTGTTTTTGATGTCCCTGATGTGTTCCGTAATACGATTCCTTAACTTTCTAATGGTTTTACCTACATAAAATGCTTGACATGATAAACATGTAGCTAGGTACACAACCATTTTGGTATTACAATTAACAAATCCAGGACATTTTATGGATCTGTTATAATTATTTATCATTACATAGGGACCATCATTCACAAATTTACATGTTCTACAAAATCCACATTTGCTCATTTTTGAATTATTATATGTTTGTGTTTTGTTATTTTCAAAATACTCTTTTAAATTTCTTCCTCTGCTGTATGTAACACATGGTGAATCCCCTATAATTCTTAATACTTCCAATTTATTGCTAAACACAGTTGTCCATACATCCGTCAATGCGTTGACTATAGCATCTGAAGACCCATTCAATGGTATTATGAAAGCTTCCCTTTTGTTTTGTTTACTAGATGACTCTTTTCCGATATTGTAACCAAATTTAAATATAGGTTTAAATGTACAGTTCCTTTTCAACATTTCTTTCTTTAAATTTGTTAACAATTGCACAGGGTAGCCCCTGTCAATGAACATCCTAATAAGTTTGTCTATCTCACTTTTAAAATTGTTGTCATCACTAATAATACGGGACAGCCTAACCATCTGTCCCTTCACTAAATTCTTTTTCTGGAAATACGGGTGACAACTGTTGTAATGTAAAAAGGAATTTGAGTACGTCTTTTTTCTAAATATATTTGATCCAATTCCTTTATCACTTAGATCAAGCAATATATCTAGATATTCACATCTATTCCTGTTTATATGATGTGTAAACCTTAAAAATGAACTAGTACTTTCAAGATATGTTAAAAACTCTGTGATTTCTTCCTCTTTTCCATTCCAGAAAATAAGAATGTCATCCAAAAACCTCAAATATAGAGTAATATTACACCAGAACTTAGAAGTGAAGATTTGCTGCATTTCCCATTGTGCCAATATTAAACTGGCGTAAATGGGTGTACATTTGGCACCCACAGCCACTCCTGATTTTTGTTTATAAAATTCTCCTTCAATAGTAAAATAATTGTTTGTTAATACCATCTCCATCATCTCAACTATCACTTTGCTCTCTTCTATCTTCATATCGCTATAGTTCAATATACTAGCTTGAAACACTGCTAATCCTAAATCATGCGGTATTACAGAAAATAGATCGATAACATCAATTGTTAACATAATAGTTTCATAACTTATAAGTATCTCATGTTCCTTAATCACATTCAAACAATGCCATGAATCTTTTAGAATGTGTGGCAACTTAGGTAATATTTTCTTACACTTCACATCAATATAATGCGCTATAGCCTCCAGTTTTGACCCCTTTGCAGAAACTATAGGTCTGAATGGAGGATTGGCAATATTCTTATGTACTTTCGGTATCCCAAATATATTTGGTGTATTTGGAAATTCTACTGTCAGATAGTCAATATTACCTTCCATAAGTAACTCATATAATTGCCAATCCACCTTTGTATATGCCCTACACATTTCAAATTTTGACATTTTCTCATATATATCATTATTACTCAGCATATTGTACATTTTGCTTAAATAATCAGTTTTCATCATGACTACAACCCCTCTCCCTTGTCTGGCTTCATAACTCTGTATTGATCTGAATTTGTCAGCTCCTTTAAACAAAACCTTTCCGCTGTTGTCAAACTGTCATTTGTTCTAATAGGGTTAGCTAAAGCCCTTCTAATACCAATATCACATAACATTTCAAATAGGTGTAGAACTGGATTGTGTGGGGGTATAAATGTACTACTTTTCTTCAACTTAAAACAATCAATGTCCGGTTCAATCACCTTGTTGCTGTTCCCAGAAAAAAACATTTTAAGATTTAACATTCTTATGTACAATTTTAAGTTAATCATTACCTTCCCTATATCTAGTTTGAAATTTGGGACAAAAGTGAACCCTTTTTTAAAAAGCGTAATATAGTCATCCTCAATTTCTTTTTCTGAATAATTATATACTGTGAATCCCCCATTTTTAATAACTGTACAACTTAGTTCCTGCGTACCTAATGTATTATTTAATATTTCATTAGAATTAATATTTGGTTCTATAACATCTTCTAGATTTGATGTAACAAGAAAAAACTTTCATTTAACATATATGTGGCCTGATTATTATCTTCTAAATTCACATCACATCCCTCCATAACACTGATACTGTCACTCTGTAATTCAATACTTTCATTGTGGACTGCTTTGTTAATTGAGACTTTATCAGAATTCAATAATAAGAACGCGTTCTGTTTCTTGCTGTGTCCCTGGTTAAATTTTGGCATTGATATTGACCCTGGTTCCGGTCGCGTAAACGCTCCAACCTCCTTAGAGTTGGTTCCTCTAAAAAAGCTCTATCCTTATACAAATTGTTAATACCTTGTTTAGTATTAGAACCTATATTGTCACCCTGCCTTGTCTCTTTCCTTTTATATTCATTGTGTTCAATGAAATCATTGTTTTCAATATTTCTCGATTCATGCAGCCCCACTTCCCTTACAACATTGCGTATACTCTGTTTAAATTCTTTAAAATGTGAATACGCTTTGTTGTGAAAATAATCATTAGTGTCTCTCTAAATCTTATTATTTTTTATTTCTAAGCCCTTATTAACAAACCTATCCATATCAGTAATAATACTATCTAAACGATGTTTGTTAAATTCAAACAATAAATCTTCACGTATACTTTTATCCAAGGTTAACAAATTTTCGTTAAGCTTACTTAACTTAATGTTATTGTTCTTTATAATTATTTTCATCAATTCCATACCAGTCTTGTCATATAATAACAATAAATCTTTAAATAAATCACTGTCTTGCTCAAAGCCAAAGGGCAATTTAAAAATACGAAGGCCCTTTGGTACTTGTTTCAGTTCAAGTGATCTCTCCAAAGAAACATTGTCCATTTGTAAAGACTTGTATTTTCTCAGTACCTTTTCAAAGTCCTGAAATTGTTGGTTCAAAGTGCCCATGTCTCTGTTGTTTTTAACCACAGTTGCGAAACTCGGTGCTGATAATAATTCCTTTAAACCCATGGGACCAAACGCTCGATTAACAGTGGTTCTCTCGCCATCTTTCTCGCCCCTAGCGTTCGTAGTGGTGTTCGGAGGCTGGCGTTCCTGTCTATTACTTCCTTGTCTTGACTGACACCCTCCCCCTCCAATAGAACCCCTCGAACCATGGCTAGCTGATGGATCGTTGTCTGTTTCCCCAGGAGTAGAATGCAACGTGTAAATTTGTTCCTCTGTCTCTGTAAGCGAAATATCTCCATTGTTCAATAAAATATTGTTAGTATTTTGAGCACTCAAACCAGACTCTTGTAAAAATGCTATGAGGCGTTGAGTTATATGTAATTGCTGCTGTAATAAATGCTCCATCTTGTATAGCCCACCGAAAATAGCAGATGCCTTGTGGTAAAAACTAATGTACAAAACGCAACAATTAAACTTGTACAAAAACATCACAAAAACCTAAATAATACATATATAGAAAAAAATTAATAAATCAATTTAATAATAATTTATTTATTATTTTATTAGGTTCATAGGTTAGTACTAGGCTAACTGCCTTTGTGGGCCATTTTAAGCCTAGCCATTTACCCCATCTCAGAATCAAACTCTGGACCTTGTGTTTGTAAGGTAAACACCTTAACCATCATACCAACCTCCCACTCCATTTATTTATTTTACATTTGTTTACCGGGAAGGTTCAAATGGATATATGTCCATTTTCAGCGGAAGCCTGGAGAGAAAAGCTCCAAGTTAGCAGAGTACAATTACATTAGGAGCAATAGAAACATTTAGAAATAAGTACAATAAGCAGTCTTCGGTAAGGTTACAAACACAGATAAAACATTGTTGACATAATCAGATAAAGCAGCTTAAGTTTCAGACATTAATACATGCAGTTAAGGGCTTAGTTCCTTAAAGAGTTCAGGCACTTTTTAGAATCTATGATTGATTTGATTAGGCAGAGTTTCCATGACCAGCGGGTGGTAGTCAGGGTTTGAACAGGGACATTGCCAGTGCAATTCGAAGGGTTGAAGAATAAGTTCGGCAGGTAGTTAAGTTCCAAGTTTTGCCTACTGAGTTGGCGAAGAGACAGTCCCCAGCCACATTTATGCTCTTAGTTGTTTGCACCAGCAGTTTGTCAGTAGAGCACAGTGACCTCAGGTTGCTGTATGGTTTAATGATCTTGTTTAGTGCTGGTGTTTTTCAGGTTGGTATAGAACTTTGTGGGCTATTATAAGTTGGTTGTATCAGAGAAGACAAGGCCATTCAAGCCATCCTAGTTGGGTTAGGGTGATACAATGCTGGGTCCTAGAGGTCGTATCTGTAGCAAATCTGGCAATATTGTTGCAACAGCTAGCAAGTTTGGTAAGGGTGGCTTTATTCAAGTTAGTGAAAAGGGGGGAGGCATAGAGGAGGGTAGATAGTAAGATAGTGGGATCAAGTGATAGCTGTTCTTGCAAATGGAGTGAGGAAAGGTTTGATCCTGTAGAGGAAGCCCAGTTTTTTGTTGACAGATTTGATGGCTTGATTAACATGGATATCATATTTTAGGGTATTGTCGACTGTGACCCCTAGGAGTTTTGGGCATGTTATCTGGGGATATAATAGTGCCATTGTTGGAACTTAAAATAAAAAAATGGTGAGGGGGGAAAAGATAAGCAGCTTAGTTTTGTTGGGGTTTAAGAGAAGCTGATGGTTTGCGAAACATTTTTCTACATCAATGAAAGTATTCTGGGTTAGGGTCATAAGCTCAGTTGAGGAGGAGGAGGTGCAGATTAAAGCAGAGTCATCCACATATTGGATGCAGGTGGCCTTGGGAGTGATGGTGGGTAGGTCACTGATAAAGACTCAGAAGAGTAGAGGTCCTAGTATGGAGCCTTGGGGGACTCCTACAGTAATGGGTAGATGAGTGGGTAGGGTATTCTGCCATAAAACTGCTTGTTGTCTATCAGACAGATAAGATTGGAACCATTTAATTGAGCTGCTGTTTAGTGACAATTTCTTCAAGGTATGGATAAGTAGTTGGTGACTGACCATATCAAAGGCCTTGGAGAGATCAAGAAGAGAGCTGAGGTAAGTTTGTTACTGTTTCGGTTGATGTTGATAGACTTACCGAAGGACAGGGGGGCTGAGGTGGTGCTGTGGTGTGGCCTAAAGCAATGCTGAGAGTTGGCCAGTTTATTCTGGGTGAGATAGTGCATTAATTGGTTATGGATGCATTTTTCCATTATTTTGGCCAGTGGTGATAATATGGCTATTGGTCTGTAGTTTGAGAGGTCTAATGAGTTACCTCCCTTATGAAGGGGAATAACGTGGGAAACCTTCCAGAGAGAGGGGATAGTGGCTTCAGACAAGGTGTGGTTTATTATAATAGAAATTGGGTATGCAATGCCATCTGCCCCTTTCTATAGATATTCCGGTGGGAGGAGATCAGCTGCTATGGTAGTGGTCATTAGCTTGTTAATTAGAGATCTGATGGTAGATGTAGATACAGGCTGGAAGTTGAAAGGGAGTGGGGTAGTGGTTGAGGAGAAATTCTGAAAGAGCTGATGGGGGTAGTTGGCTAGCTAGTGATTAGATGGTTTTGGTAAAGAAATTGTTAAAGATGTTTGTAGTTTGTTTTGAAGTATTTAGGTTACAAGCTGATGGGGTGGGAGTGGTGGTTTGTCCAGGGTGGAGCAGTTTGTTTATTCTTGTCCAAAATTTTTGAGGTTTGTTCTGATGTTTTTGCTGAAGGTGTTGATAGAGGGTTTTTTTTGTCTAACAATGTGGCTTTCTTAGTATCATTCCTAAGCTGTCGGAATTTAATACAGTCAGGTGGGTCTTTCGAGGTGCGCCATTTGTCCCATGCTTTGTTTCTTGCTATGATTTTGGTTTCATTTACTTTAGAGAGCCAGGGGGCAGTCTTAGTTTTGGTCCTGAGGGTGCGGATAGGAGTGTGGAAATCTAGAATGGTGAGGAATTTAGAATTAAAATAAGCTACAGCATCATCAAGTGGAAGATCTTTTAGGATGGCCCAACTGCATACTTTGAGTTCATTCTGAAAGTCAGTGGAGTTAAAGTTCTTATTGTTTCTAATAGATGTATAGAGAACTTGGTGGTGGTTATCTACTTTATGCTTAATGACGTAAGTCAGTAGGTAGTCACTTATATCATCTGGGAAGGTACCCGTGTTGTACAGGTCTGGGTGACTGTTGATAAGAATCCAGTCCAGGATACTACCTTTGTAGTTGGATTTATTTATTTTGGTGGGTGAGGATATGAGTTGAGTATAGCCTTAAAGGTTTACGTGGGTGGTGGGAAATTCAGAGGAACAATTGTTCCAGTAAATATTTTCATCTCCTAACACCATAGTTTCATGGGGGTATGTGTTAGAAAGTCATTGGAGGAAGTCTTCTAGGGTATTTACATTGTTGCCTGGGGGGATGTAAATGCAGGCGATGAACACAGATTTAATTCTGTTAAGCTGTAGTTTGCTTATGAGAATTTCTGCATTATTGAACAACGGGGGTTGTTGTGGAGCTAGTGTGACATCTAGTGTGTTTTTTAAACAGGACTGCTACTCCTCCACCTTTCCTAGTGTTACAGTCTAGTCAGAGTATGTTGTACCCTGGTGGGATAACCTCATTGTCTTTAGTTCCTGGTTTTAGCCAGGCTTCTGTAAGACATAGCACATCAGGTGAATAGGCTGTTAAGAGGGCATGAAGATTATGGACCTTGTTGTTAATACTCCTTATGTTTCAGTGACAAGTCAGGAGAGAGCTAAGGGACCTTGTATTTGGCCAAATGTTAAAAGTGGTAGTGGGCTGGGAGCATGTGGGAAGGGTGGGTCCAGGGTTAGGGTGGATGTCTCCATCCCTCATCAGACTATGTTGTACATTAATTATTAGTTTCAAGGCTTTACTAATTGTTTTATGATAATACCTAGTTTTGGGGGAGATGGACCATGGTCTACTTAGTTGGTGGTTAAAAGTGGAAAAGACATGTTTCTAGTAAGCTAAGAGTTGATCGGATTTATTTAAGGTAGGAGCAGTGTTGTTTTGGGATAAGAGGTGGTGAAAGCCAAGATAGGGCTGACTTTCTTAGATGGTGAGGAGATATGGCCTGAGCAATATTGCCAAAAGGAACATAACTGGTCTGATTTTGATAGTTAATGTGGCACTTGGCTAAGGAATGTGGGTTGGGAATCCAGAGGATTAGTGGCCGGAAGGGGTGGTGTATGGAGGTGTGGTTTGTCTGTGATTGGTTGTGGAATGGGGGAGTGGTTTATTGGGCTTAAATTTAGAAAGTGGGGTGTGGAGCGAGCCTGAGCAAAGTGAGGGTGAGTGGAGCAGGGCTAGTGCAGACCACAGGATTCCCTAGGTCTGTGAGTATGCAGGCTTGAAAGAACAGGATTTTGCAATACTTTTTACTCAATTCTGTTTCAAATAAGCTAACAGTTAGCTAGACATTTTATTAAAATATTTTTTAAATATGCTAGCAGTTAACCTGATTTTTTACAGATATTCTGTCATTTAGTCAATATCAATGAGATGAAGTTGGTAGGAGGGACCATATTATTCAGGCTGTTTGAGCTATATTTTATTTGTTGTCTTGCTTAATACAGCAGCCTGATTAGGAATTAAAATTATGTTAAGCTATATCTCTCTATGGACCCTAGCTAGCCGTAGATCCAGTTCAGCCAAGCAATTTACTAGCTTTACAGTTGCACTTAAGATGTAGATCTTGCAGTCCTTTTCCTTAGCTAGGGACAGTGCAGGAATGGTTTTCTTTTAGTTTTCAGGTAGATAGTTGCTTTCAGCACAGACTGAGCCATTCGAGATAAGGACAGGTGGGATGGAAAGACCTAGTAAGGTACAGCAAGTCAGTGCATGGATTCTAAAAGGAACCACGGCTTATATAACAGCATGCAAACAGTTTTATAGTTTCAGGCAGAGCATTCATGTATTCTAGTAGGACCACAGCTTATGTAATAGCATACACACAGTTGTAACTTTCAGGTAGAACAGCCATTATCGGCACAGGCATTTAGAGAGTTTTACACAGTTAATTACAGTTGTATTAGTAAAGCATTACAGGTAAATCCATTCGCTAATGCTAGAATCACTTCTGCTCTTGGTACTTAAACTAGCGTTTTTAGTATCTCACTACAAAACACATCACTAAGCTTAAAAAGTTAATACTTCTACATGTAGTCAATAACATGTTTATAAAATACAATTAACTACTTATAAAATAACATTTTAAATTTCAACAAACACTTGATATTAACACGTTCGTTCAATCCACGCTTTTTATCTGCCCTCAGCAAAATTTGCCATTTTAATCCACGAATTTCCAAAACTTTATTACAACCATTAATAAATTGTTTATCATATAAATGCTATAAAACTGTAAAATGAAACTTTCTAAAATTATTACAGGCTAAACTATGTTTACTAAGGGCATTGAACATGTCTTTATCCTTGATGGCCATGATATGCTCTCTAATCCTGACCTTAAGTGGCCGTATACATTTAACGACATAAAATCAGAACAGGTGCTGCATACAGCCACATAAATTATATTAGAGGTGTTGCAATTAAAATATCCCTTTACCTCAAAGGTTGTATTAAAGGTGCGGAAAACATACCATGCTGTTGTGACTAATAAATAAACAGTGTTTGCATAAACCACACGAAAATGTGCCAAACTTTATAAAAGCCAATTTATCACTATTGGGATGAAATTCTAATAACTCCTTAAAATTAGGAGGTTTCTTAATCACAAACTGTGGTCTGTTGCCTAAAATTTTTACTGAATCTGAATTTCCTGTAATAATTTTCCAATTGTCCAGCACAATTCTGCATACTTTTGAACTGTCACTGGAAATAGAAACAGGCAATGAATTAAATGTATCCCTTACTTTGTTGGCATTATTGCTGTTTTTGATATTATGAAGGACACCAAACTCATCTGTCTGATGAAATTTAACTTCCACGATTTTAAACAATTCCTGTGACGGATAACCTCTGGTGAATTTTAACCAGTTAACTGTTAAATTCAAATCATCTAAGAACTGGTCATATTCCTTCACACTCCCCGTCCAAATAAAAAATAAATCATCTGTGTATCTATGATGCAGAGAAACAAACTTGAACAAAGGGTGTGTGGTCAAAAAACGTTTTCCCACCAGCATAACACAATGTTGGCAAATGAAGGAGCCACTTGTGCTCCCACAGCAACACCTGATGTTTGTCGATAAATACCATCCTGAAAGATAAAATAACTGTTATGCAAGACTAACTCCATCAAGGTCTGGTATGAATGAATAGAAACCTGTTTAGCATGAGCAGCTTCCCTAAGATAACTTTTCATAAATTTTTCATAAATAAAGGGGTAGAAGTTTGCTCCACTTGACACCTGATGGTCTGTACTCTGTTCAGTGGGAGGGAGGCTACCTGACTTACTGCGTCCGAATGACTGTCTATGAACTCCAGAATCTAAACAGGCTGTAGATGTGACTTGCAAAGGTTGAATAGGATGCCTAGGGATTGCCATAAATGGAGCAAGTAGTCCCTGGATTTCTTGAAGAGATGCTTGGTTGGGGCAGTGAATAGCCAGTTGTCTAGGTATGGAAATACTCAGAAACCTAGCAGTCCCAAGTGAGCTGCTACCACTGACATACATTTGGTAAAAATCCTAGGGGCTGTGGTGAGACCAAAGGGCATGGCTCTGAACTGATACTGACTGGCCCCCAACCAAAAGCACAGAATCTTTGGGATCATCTGTTCATCTTGATGTGATAGTACGAGTCTTGGAGATCAATGGAGTGCATCCAATCACCCCTGTACAGAAACAATAGAATGGACTGAACCATGAGCATTCAGAACTTTGACTTCTTTACAAATTGATTCAGATTGCGGAGGTCCAAAACGGGTCTCAGGTCTCCTGTTTTCTTTGTTAATTAAAACAAATCTTGAGTAAGTTCTGAATCATTTCTGGTCTGGTGGGACCTCCTGGATGACTGTTTTCTCTAGCAGCTTTTTAACTTCTAGAGCTGCTGCTTCTGCCGACTGGGGAGAATGTCAAGAAGCCTTTTCTTTCTGTATGGGGGAACGTTGGGAAACCTTTTCTTTCTGTTTGGGGGAATTTGTGAAAAGGGTATGAAGTAATATTCCCCACTTAAGAATCTTTTGTGTGACTGATGCCCAGACATATGGGTGCGGAGATAAGCACCCCCCCCGACTACCTCCAGAGATGAGCAGTCAAGCAACCTTTCAAGAATGCTGATAGGCTTTATCTGAGAAGGAGTCTCAGAAACCCTGAATTTGCAAGCCTCCTCTGAAGCGAGAATGGCATCTTCCATTAGAATTCCTTCCTGTTGCCCCTAGGGGAGATATCCCTTCGTGAGTCTTGGTAAGGACTCTGGAACTTAAGGAACCACACTTTCCTACCTCTTTGGGGGTAGAGAAACATATCCCTATGGCAGACAAGGTCTTTCCATCCTGCTCACTCTGGGAAAGCATTTTCTTAACAGTGGAGCCAAACAAGGATGATCCTTCAAAAGGAGCACTGATGAATGAAGACGTGAAGGGTTCTGCAAAGTTGCATAAGTGCATCTAGGAGACATGTCTTAACATCTATGCCTGAATCCGCTGCCTGTGAGGTACCCTCAGCAACATGGGATATTAACCTCATGGAAGCATTAGAGATGGACTAAAGAGTGGCCAGTTGTGAAGAAATCTTCTTGTGGTTCTCCACAGACAAGGACTCAGTGAGGGGCTCTGAAAGCTCTTTATTCAAATCCCATTGCAGCTTGGCGAAATGTGCCAAGTAGTTCAGTGACTGTAGGGCAAAGATTGCTGAAGCATAAATGTGCTTTCGAAATCTGTCCAATGGCCTGGACTCTCTGTTAGGGTGATAGAGGAGCTCTGCTCTGCCAGATCTTTCATTGTGGCTGCCACCACAACCATAGCATCAACAGGGACCTACTTGCTCCAGTGGGTCCTGTCTTAGGAGGGGCAAGGAACTTATACGGATAATGGCAGATATGTTCTAGAGTGCCCAGTTCCTTCCACATCTGGCGTGAGACTAGATCTATAAGTTTGTCAGCTGGGGGAGTCACCCAAGACATAGATAGGCTGGAAAAGCTTACAGGAACACTGACTCCTCCTGGGAAGTGGTATCAGAGGACCATCCACCTTTCTGCTTGAGGATTTCTAAGATGTCTCCAAAGGAAACATTATCAGCTGGAGACCCTGGGGATCCCTCCCATTCATCTAAATCAGTGTCCCTGAGAGGAGTCTATGTGCCTCCTCTTGCACATTCTCTTGTGGGGGATATGCTCAGTGGAATGGCCTGGGGAGGTGTCTGAAGAGAAGGGGAAGTCCTTGGGAGGAACTGTCTGGATGTCTGATAGGGCCGGCTGTCCTTATGTGATAGGTCTGTGAGGATCAGATCTCAGACCCAGTGGTGGCAGGGCTGTGGGATCCGAAGAAGAAAGAGTAGCTGGTCTGATTGGAAAAGGAGAAATCACAGAGGGTGAAACTCAGGGGAGGCTCATGGATCTGATGTGAACCAGAGCTGGGATAACCCCCATCTAAATCTGAGCTCTGAGGAACTTTCTTAACATACTATCAACTTTGGCTTCAGTAAGGGTCCTGGAGGAATTAGTGGATTGTGGCCAAGAACCTCTCCTTGGGGTTTCCTGAAGAAAGAGAGAATGGAGTAGAGGGGAGAGAGGCTCCAGAGTGAACCCTGGAGACTAGGTCATAGGAGACTTTGGCTGTAAGTGTCAGATCCGAACGTGTTGGATCTGTTTCCCCTTTGCATCTGAGACTGTTGGATCCAATTTCTTCTGAACTTTTGTAGGAGGTTTCAAGGTAGAAGCCAAGTTTGGAGAGAGGGTTGGAGATTGTGTTCTAGATTCTCTTGCCTCGGATGAGGTCTTAAGTGTTTTTGTGGGGGGGGTTGAGCCCTTGAAAAGGAAGTAGAGGAAGAGGATGGTAACCAAGCCTTTTAGTATGAGCTTATTACGTTGATCACAGAGGGGCCTATAATTAAACCCTGCACATATAATGCAATCAGTGTCTAGATGGGCAGCACCCAGATAATAAATGCACTCCCTGTGGGCATCAAAATTAGCAATCTTATGTCCACAGGAAGTGCATTTTTTAAACCTGGTGAGTCTGTCAGCCATGATCACTGAAAGGGGAAAGGTATATCACAAAAAAAATTTTCTTGTGGAAAAATTACCAGCAATAGTAGGTAAGGAAATACCCACTAAAAGTAGGAAACAGGAGACCTAAAGAACAGAGAAGTACCAACAATGGTACTGAGACTACCAGAGGTAGAACAGAAGGAAAATTAAAAGAAAGCCTTACCTGACAGAAATCCGATAGAAACTAAGGTAAGGGAGGAAGAGGTGAGTAAATTAGCAAAGGCTATTAGAAAATTTGAAGAGAATTGCACTCACTGTAGAAAATAACATCCCCCCCAAGCTCTGTGAGAAGGAGCCGCCTCTGTTGTGATAAGGTGGCAAATTAGAGCTGAGGTATTGCAAGGTAACCAGGGCATTATGGGTAAAGGGAGAAGCTCAGGAGTTGGAACGAGAGTATAGTAAATGCAGCCAAAATGTATCAGAGGTCGAATCCGAAGAATAAAGAGGACAACATCAGATCAGTTATTCCCTTCTACTACAATGTGAAAAGCCTCATATAATACCCTATTCCCTGACCAAGAGTTTGAAGAGTCCACGAATTTGAAGAATCCATGAATTTAAAGAGTACACGACCATGCCAAAGGATATATCAATGCAGTCACGCCAGAAGCAAAGGGTAAAACAAAAGGAAGGAGGATACAGGGAGGGGAGTTGAGGAAGATATGAAAGCACGCAATACAGATCTATCATTACATTAAGTACATAACTTTAATATCTGATGTTTCTTCCATCTGTTCCTCAATGGATGGAACAAAGTCCCCAGTTACTATCAATCTTGGCAGGTTTCATGGATGGATATTCCAGAGGACAGTCAGGCCAAAGGAAGCTCTAGACTTTGATTGTAAATCTTGTAATAAGAAATGAAGGTATGGAGATTACACCACGTAGTTGCAACACAAATATCAACGGATACTCTGTAGAAGAAGGTAGCCCATGATCTAGTCGAGTGTGCTTTAGGACGTTTGGATACAGACAACCCAGTCTCTCTAGACATGTGAAATACAATCAGATAACTACACAACAAGATTCACTTTAGACACCCCTTTTCCCAGTTTGACTGTTGAAAAGGAAAGAAACATCTGGTCAGTCTTTTTTATCTTCTCATTACAGTGCAAGTAAAGTGGAGTTGACAGTGCACATCCAGCACTGTCAACTCCATTTTATCCATGTTGGAAAAATTTGGGGAGAAAATTGGAAGGCTGATAGAATGATTAGGTGATGATTTGGAAGCCACCTTTGGAAGCAAAGAAGGAAAGATTGGTTCGTAGAGTAACTCTGTGCTTGCGGAAGGCCAAGTAACGAACTTTACAAGAAAGGGTGTACAACTCCGAAACCCTTCTGGCAGAAGTAAGTGCCACCAATAAGGTTTTCCAAAATGGATATTTCAAATCCACCATAGCTGTAGGTTCAAATGGTGGTCTGGTCAAGGCCTGCAAGAGAATGGTAGTAACCAAGGAGGAAAATGGACTCTAAGGAGAGCCTGTAAAGGAAAGTATCCATAAGGAAAGTCTTAGACAATTTAAGGGAGGTGATGGAAGACTGATTCTCCCTAATATGAAAACTGGAGATGGCTGCTAGTTGGACTATGTCAGTAGAGCAGCTAGCTCCCACTGGGGAAAAGTGATGCCAGGAAGTCCAAGATCACTGGAAGAGAAGCTGAGAAAGGGTCTAAATTTTAAATGCAGACTCAGATGTAAAATCGCTTCCGTTTCTCCTTACAAAGCTTTCTGGTAAAGGATCTCTGCATGGAGGTCAAAATATGGATAATTTTGGGAAAAAGCCTGGACTGTCTAATCATCACCGGGATTGCAGAAACCCTGCAGTCACCTTGAGGGCTTGAATGGCCAGATGAGGCATTCTCAACAGGTGAAATACAGAAGTTCTGGAGAATGATCCAGCACCCAAGGAAGGTGTCTTAGATGAGACCAGAGGAAGTGAAACCACAACCATCGGAGCCAGAAAAGATCTATGAGGATCATCATAGTGTTCCTCATCAATGCTTTCTTGATTTCTGTAGACATTTTGGGATGAGAGGGGTAGGGGGAAAAGGCATATAGGAATCGGGGGCGGGAGACTGTGTGTCAGAGCATCCTTCAATGAGACTCTCCCTCCTAGGGGATTAGGGCTAAGTACCTGCTGCACTTGGTGCTGTAGGGAAGGCAAAAAGAATGCAGTATGGTTGGCCCCAGTGGCTGAAAATCTGGTCCACCAGCATTGGTCTGAGGGACCACTCATGACGGAGGAGAAATGACTTGCTCAACCTGTTCCCTAGAACACTGAACTTCCCTAGTATGTGAATTGCTATCAGAAAGTGGTGGGAAAACATTGTCTACTGAGACACCCTCAAGGCCTCTTGACATAACGGGTAAGAATGTGTTCTCTCTGTTTGTTGGCGTACCAGATTACTGATATACCGTCTGTCTGAATGAATATCATCATATCACACCTGTGGAAAGGAAGTCCTGAAAAGCCTGCAATGCTAGGAGGACTATCTTCATTTCCAGAATATTGATATAAAGACTGGTTACTGTGGGGGACCATGTGCCTTGGACTGTCTTTTCCAGTGAAATGCCCCCCCCCCCCCCCCCACCCCCACCAAGCTGGGAAGAGTCAGTGGTTATAGTAACCTGGTAAAAAAGGTAGAACAAAGGGTAGAACCTGAAACATTTCTGGAGAGTCCAGACACCACAGAATATGAGACAATGAAACTCATGGGCTGATCTTTGATTGATTATTGTACTGATAGGGTCCATTGGAACATTCACGTGTGGTATCTTGCAAGAGGAACAAAGGTGATGGCAGCCACAACTGAGCCGAGAAGGCACAAAAATCCATCTTGCTGATGGCATTTGACAAGAAAGAATTTCTATGGCCTGTTTGTGGACAGTGTCACTGCTGGATTCTGGCAGCCTGGCTATTTGAAGGTTCATGTTCAAATGAGCTCCAATGAATTCTATATTCTGGACAGGGTGAAGTTTGGACTTGGCTGTGTTCGCAGTGATGCCTAACTGTGTGCAAAGCTGGAGCAAGTAGCCCCTGGAGCAGAAAGGATGACTCCTGGTGGGGGGGGGGGGGCTGTTATCAGTCAGTTACCAAGTATTTGGAACCACTGTAGTTTGAGATCGCCTGCAACCACTGCCATGCACTTGAAAACCCTGACAGCTGTGGTGAGACCAAAGGGCAGGGCTCTGAACTGGAAATGACTGGCTCCCAGCTGACAGTGGAGAAACTTTCTGGAACATCTGTCCATCTTTATGTGGTAGTATGCATCCTGAAGGTCTACTGAGCACATCCAATCATCCTTTCTCAGAAATGGCAATATGGGCTGTACTGTGACCATCCAGGATTTTGTTTGTTTCATGTACTAGTTCAGATGACTGGAGTCCAAGATGGGTCTGAGATTCCAGTTTTTCTTTGGCGCTAAAAAGAATCTGGAGTAAACTCCAGATACTTGCTGGTCTGGTGGGACCTCCTGGATGATTTGTTTGTCTAGCGGCTTTTTTTTTTCCAACTGCTGCCACTTTCTTTGGGAGGGTGGAATATGGGGAAGCTTTCTTGAGGGAGGGGGTAATAAATAAAGGGGATGGAATAGCCTCTAGTTATAATCCTCTGCGCCAAAACACCTTGAGTGATAAGACATACAGGCTGTGGGATGCAGGTGTAAGCACTTCCTGACTGCCAGCAGAGTGCAGCAGAAAGGCAACATTCAGGAGCTCTGGAAAGGCCTATCAGAGAATGGACCTCAGAATCCCTTGTTTTGCAGATCACCTCTGCTGGGGAAATGACATCATCCATTACAGTTACCCTCCCCCCCCCCTGCCTTGGGAGAGTGTGTCTATCACCAGAAGTGTCAGGAGTAAAAATGTGCAATTTGTGAAACCATAGCTTCTTTCCTCCCTCCCTTCTGGTTCCTAGAGAAGGATCTCTAGCAGGAAAAGAACTGGATCCCTACAGCAGATAGTCTTCCCATCTTGTTTGCTTCTGTACAGCATCTCTTTAACCTTTGGCCTGAAAAGCGTTGAGCCATCACAGGGAGTACTGATAAAAGATATCTTAAAGTGCTCCACAGTTGAACAGGAGCATTCAGTTTTGCCTCTTTACAGTAATGCCAGTGCACACAACTCCTGAAGTGCCTTCTGTTGCACTGGAAATGAGATAAATACACATGTTTGAAAGGGACTGACGGGTGGGCAGCTGTGAGTCGACAGACTTCCTCTCCTCTGCAGACATGGACCCAGAAAGAGATTTGGAGAGTTCCTTGGTCAAATCTCTCTGGAAGTGTGTCACATTTGACAACTAGTTCAGCACCCTAAGAGTGAATGTCACAAGCATAAACCTGCTTCCTGGATCTGTCCTACACCCTACACTCTCTGTTATGATAATGGACAGTAGAGCTTTCCTCAGCAAGCTCTTTTTTTGGAGGCCACTGCCACCACCACGGAATCAACAGCAAGACCCTTGCTCCAGTAAGGGTGATCCTTTGGGGAAACCAAAAACGTATTGGTCTTATGCAGGACTGGTTCAACCACATCCAGTTCTTTCCATTCCAAACTAGACATTAGGTTAGCCATCTCGCCCATGGGAGGGTCCATCCAAGAAACAGATGGTCTAGCCCCAAAAGCCTTGAGAAACACTGACCACTCCTGGGACAGGGCTCCTGTGGACCACTCCCCTTTCTGTCTAAGTAGTTCCAGGATTTCTCTGAATAAGATGTCGTCATTGGGGGGGGGATCTGGGAGACCCCTCCACCTCATCAAAGTCAGTGTCTTCAGTTGAGGACTCCTGGGGAGAGTCAATGTGCCTCCTCTTACACAAATGTTTTCTTTGATCTTCAACAGTGGGGTGCTCTGGAGATGACTCACAAGCAGAAAAGGGATACTGAATGAGTACCATCTCAAGGCTGATGGGATAGATAGAATTAGGACACAGTGAGCTCCTTTGTGGGGGGGATGGATCCGAAGTGGAAAAAGGGAAGCCTTCTCCTTAGAAATAGACAGCATTCTCTTAAAAGCCTCAAAAGCAAAAGTACAGACTGGTCCAAAGAACCCTCCTGTAGGAGATGAAGCACCTAACTTGGACTGGCCTCAAAGTCTTACTTAACTCTGCTCCAAAGCAGACACAGAGGCTAAATTGTCTAGTGCCGAAGCTCCGAGGGGAGGGACAGCTCTGAAAACTTTGGAGCTGAATTAAGCCTACCTGATGTGACACCGACACTCCAACTCAGAGATATGTCCAGATCTGAGCCAGTTAGAGCTGATCAGATCAGACAAGCAGTTGAAGTCAACAAAGACCATGTCTTAGGATCAGCTATAGACAAACCCTGGAAAACACCTGGATCCCAAAGCTCCAGATCTAAAGGTCAGATTGGGGAAGGACTGATAATATGATAAGGGGATAGGCCCATGCTTATAGGTCCAACAGTGGTCTGATCTGCAAGAACCCCCAACTGATTTGGGTCCCAAGCAACTGCCTCATCATTCTATCCACATCTGACTAAGACAGGCTCCTGAAAGAATGCAATGACCAGAGGGATGAGACAGTGGAGGAGGGTCTGGAAGAATGGTGGAACGTTCTTTCCTGAAGAAAGGAGAACTGGAGTCTGGGTGAAACTGACTCCAGGACAACACAAAATTCTGGCAATGGAAGGGTGCTGGATCCAAGGACTACACTGTCAGACGCTGATGTCAAATCAATGGTCTTAAGAAGCTTCAGAGCCAGACACGAGGAAGAACAGAGATCCAGGGGCTGCTTCTTGGACTCTTTCGGTTTTTATTTTTCTACATTTCTTTGAGTTTATCCCCACTCTTTTTACCCTTATCCCTGTCAGATTTTTTTTTTTTTTTAACAGAAGGGGAGACAGCAGATGAAGATGAGTGAAACAGGGAAGCTTCTTCCATGAAGTAGACTCTTCAAAACTAATTTATTCCTTCTCTCCATGACAGACCTAGTGTCAAAAGCAGTACAAATAGAGCACCGGTCATCAAGATGAGCAGTCCCCAAGCAGAAAAAGCACTTCAAGTGTGCGTCTGAATTAGGAATTTTATGGCTGCAGGCCACATATTTTTTAAAACCTTATGGCTTATCAGCCATATCGAATAGTCTACTCCAAAACTTAAAGGGAAACAGGTACTACAAAAGCACAATAACCAGCAACAAATAATAACAATCATAATTATGCCTCAAGAAAAATCTGTCCCAGAAGTACCACAAAAAAAAAATCTCTAATCCTAAAGTTAGCAACAGGGGAAAGAGCACCAAAATGGTGAAGACACAAACTATCTCAGTAGACTTTTCATCTTTTTTTTTTTTCCAGTAAAGGGAGATGGGAATAATCAAAAAAACAACTATAAGTGTAGACAAACCTATAGCCAATGACTATATTCAAAAAGTACAACAACATTGCTTTGACTTATCTACTCCCAAGCCGGAGCAACATAGATTGCATCAGTAGCAGATGAGATCTGTGGTAAGGAGAGGAAAGTGAGTTTTGGCTTCAAAGTCTGAGAGAAGCCTAAGCTGGATCAGATAACTTACCAATTGAGGAACAGATGGAAGAGACATCAGATAGACTGTTGCTTCGGCCAAGAGAGAATTACAAATATTTTTTTGAATCCTTTTTAACCTTTGGAATAACCCTGGTTAACAGTGAAAGGGTGGAAAATACTATAAGCATGGGAATGAGAAAGCATCTGTTTTCTAAGTTTGCCTGCAAGGAATCTTGGAACAGAAATTTCTTTACATGTCTGTTGTCAATGGAGGCAAATGGATTTATCTGAGGAGTTTCCTCATAGTTGGATCAATTCCTGGACAGCTCCCAGGCTCAGTTTCAGTAAAATACACAAAGTTAAAGTAGCAGGAAGGGGATCTGTGAACTATGCCACAGTACCATACAAGTAGCCTAACATGATTATGTCACACGCATCATACTACACTAGAGGCCAAAGGAACACAAGCAGGTTGCAGGAAGAATACGCAGCACAAACAATAGTTGGTACAGCAGGTCAAGTGTCACATATACTGTGAAATACCATGAGCCACTCTGCTGTAGGCAAACATGACTGCATAACAAAACATACACAAATAACATGAATACCCCTTTTCTGGAACAGGCTCCCCATCCATGTGAAGCAGAGATCCTTCTTAACCCAATTCAAGTGTAACTTGGACAACTGGATGGGGAACAGGAAATTCATCCCTGGTTTGGCACCTATGTCTCTAACGGACACAGGCAGCCTGTAAATGGTTCATTTTCCGGGTCCCAAAAAGGCCCTTGTGGTAGTTTGCCTAGTAAACACCTATGAATCTATGCAGTACTGGTGTAACCATCATAAGCCACTTTCAAAGCAGAAGACCTGTTTTTCTTCTTGTGTTTTGCGGACACTTTTTCTTTTTTAGGCAGAGAGTATAATACAGGTATCGTCTGTTTTTTTTGTCTTGCAAACTCTGCAGAATCACAATCAGGTGGTCTGACCAACTTTATTTTTTCATTTGGATCCTAGAAAGTCTATTAAGTGTCTCAAGAGAAAGATGACAAGGACACTGACAACCTCCAAACACTTGACCCCACACAGTTTGTTTTTTTTCAACGGGAGATCATGCCTGTTAAACCTGGTCGACTTCTTTGGACCAGTCCCCAAAGCCATGGATGAGGGGAAGACGGTGCACACTGCTTACCTTGACCTAGCCAAAGCCTTTGACATTATTCCACACTCTGCATAATAGATGAACTCTCCCAGCTAGGCATTAACCCATATTTTACCAGATGGGTAGCTAACTGGCTCACCGATAGAATCCACTCAGTCAAAATAGGGGAAGCCACCTCTAGTACTAAAACCGTAATGAGCAGTGTACCCCAAGGATTGGTCTTGGGACCTCTGCTGTTTGCTATATACTTTTCTGAAGTGCAAGCCAAAACCAGTGGTCTGTGGCTAATCAAGTTTTGCAAATGACTGCAAGCTGGGCGCCGTCTTAAATTCTCCTAGTGATGCCAACATCCTCCAAGAGGGCTTTACCTAAACTAATGACTGGTGCTAGAGGCATGGCCTCAAACTGAATGCCAAGAAATGCATCATTATCCCCTTTGGGGAAAATGTCATCTCCACTAATTATTACATCAATAACAATGTACTAAGCATGTAATCAGTTGTGAAGGATTTAGCCACCCAGGCTGACAGCAACCTGACATCTGACCACACATTGCCTCTGTTGTACGGAAGGCTTTCTACATAGCTGACCTCATAAATAAGGGTATTTCATCCAAGAACAAGGAGGTTGTAATATCCCTGTACTCTTCCCCTTATCAGACCCATTATTGAGTACAATGCCCCCTTGTGCATGTATCCTGCCAAGCACATCCAGCAGTTGGACAGACCACAGAGGTTCCTGACAAGGAAAATCCAGGGTCTCAAACACCTCTCCTATACAGATACTGTCCCTCTACTCAGTTTCATACAGACTGCTCAGAGGTGACCTGTGTCTGGCATACAAGGCCATTTCAGACCCAGCCTTGATGGAGTTGCTGCATATCTGTAAGACAAACTCCACTCGCGCAACCCACATGCAAGGCCTTAACCTGGTCTGTGACATTAATAGAACTTGTTGGAGGGATAGATTTGTGTCCCAAAGACTCTCCCATCTGTAGAATAGACTCCCTTTCCATGTCAAGCACAGTACCTCTCTAGCCCTCTTTAAGAGGAACCTGGATGACTGGATGGGAAACAGAAAATATACCCCTGGGATCCCACCTGTGTCCCTGCTGGACAGGGGAAACGGGTGCCGACTTTGAGGAACATGGGCAAAATTCTTGGCTAGTCTTATAAGGGCCTCTGGGCCAATAGCCCAGTATCATCCAATGAACCTATGTATGAAAACAGACGCTTGCCTATAGACAGTGATCAGGAAAAGTATTTGTTTTTCTGTTTTTGAGAAGAAGGTGTTACTCATCTTTGCCTGGCAGTTAGCATAGAGGGATAATACTATGAACTGATAATCATCTAATTCCTGTGGTACAGACGTTGATTCCTTTACCCTTTACTTGTCTATTGTGTGACTTTCAGCAAGTCACTTTACCAGACAATGCTTTGGGGCAATTGGGAATCTGAGCTAGGCTCCTTAATGGTCTGCTAAACTGCATGCCTAGTAGCCAACTATAAGGTAAGGCCACATCACCATTAACATTCTGTAAAAATGTAGCAATGAAGACTTAGTTTGGGAAGTGTTGCAGCAGGACAAGTACCAAAAGGTCTCATGGCAATGGCTGATGAAGGCATGTCCTGCCTTCTTTCATGTTTGTTTGGGATGATGGGGAAAAAGAAATAATTTGCCACTAATTACAGGAAAACTATAATAATCTTACCATTTTACTTATTTCATGATTTGAGGGCAATGTTATGATTAACATAATGTTGACAACTAGACTTTTGCTAAACATTTTGTATAAACAGTCCCCACCTCTTTTATTAGAGCTCTACTTAAAAAACTTAAACCTACTACCCTCTCTGCTGACCTTCTTCCCTCTGACTACCTACAAAAATCAGCCGACATCATAGCATACCCTGTCTCTATCTTAATAAACAGAACCATAACAGAAAACTCTATCCCCTCTATCTGGAAGATATCACGTCATTCCACTCCATAAAGGTGGCAGCTCCACAGAGATGTCAAACTATAGACCAATAGCTATCCTTTCCCCCTAGCTAAAATCATGGAAAAGTGTATTCACAAACAACTTTTACTACAACTCACTCAATATATTCTCCTTGCTGACTCCCAACATGGCTTTAGACCACACCACAGTACCACCTCAGCCCTCCTATCCTTTATTAACTATATTAATTTCAACCTTAACAATAACATGCTATCCTCAGCCCTGTTTCTAGACCTCTCTAAGGCCTCTGACATGGTTAATCACCAGTTACTCTTACAAACGCTAAACAAAATATCCATTAGCAATCAATCCATACAATGGTTTCAATCCTATCTTAGCGGTAGACAACAGGCTGTGAAATGGCAGGATAAACTCTTCACCCTTCTCCCTGTCACCCTTGGTGTTCCCCAAGGTTCCATACTAGGTCTCCTTTTGTTCTCCTTTTTTATCAATGACCTTCATATTGCTATCACAGACAATACCCGTGTCCAATATGCTGACGTCTCCACCCTGATTTGCTAGGCCTTAACCTCTACAGACTTGCTTACTCTAATCCAGAAAACCTTTAACACAGTGGAAAACTGGCTGTCTAAGCAACAACTACTACTAAATCCAAATAAAACAAAACTACTGCTCTTTTACCCTACTTGTAAATCCCTCCAACCCTCATTCAATATTACATCCAACAATGGTATAATAATCTCACCAGATAAATCTATCAAACTCCTAGGTATCACAACTGATAACCTCAAATTTGACATGCATGTTAACCAAATAATTAAAACTATTAATAAACTAGGGTCACTATACAAAAAAAAATATTCCTTACCCCTTTACTCAAGACTACAATTGCCCGTACACTTCTCCTCTCTACCCTACTCTATGCCTCACCAATACTCACTAACCTGAATAAGACTGAAGTCAACAAACTTTCTAATTGCTACAATCAAATTGCTAGGTTTGTAACAGGTACTCCTTACAGAACCCATCACGGTCAGAACTTGCATCTCTTAGGGTGGCTAGAACTCCCTTGGCTAATTCAGTATAATCAACTGTTAGTAGCCTACAAGATTATTCATCACCCTGAAAACACACCTTCCCTCAAAAACATCATCTATCCCTACAAAAATACCAGATCACTTCGATCCACCTGTAAACTGCTGATTCAGTCTGTCAAAGCTAACAACCTATCCGGAGACTTTCTGTTTGCTAATGTAGTTGCCAAAATCTGGAATTCACTCCCACCTGACCTTACTATGTATCACTCTCTTAGCCAATTAAAAAAAAACCTGACCCGGTATTTTAAAACTCAGTGGTTATGCCCTTGCTCTACACCCACCTAATAATTCACCCTCACCCAATTTATCCTATAAGTACCTATCTTCTGACTTTAATTTTTGTGTATGGAAGAAAAAACTGTACCATGGTATCTGATACACTGTATTTAGATTGCTTATAAATACTTTTATAAGAATTATATGTAACATATTTGTACATACTCCCAAAATGTAGAAACTGTAATCCTGCGTATTTCTGTAACACTTGTTTTTGTTCTTTATATATTCTCTGTGTTGGAGCTTTTCTCCCCGGGCCTCCGTGGAAAATGGACATGTATCCAGTCGGACTACCCCGGTCAACAAATGTAAATAAATGAATAAAATAAATATTAGTGATTCAGTTAATGTGTATGTATTTTTTTTCTTCTTTACACAGTATGAAGTACTGTACATTCATATGCCTGTCCTGCCCATTTTCTTGGGTTATGTTAAGTATGATTTATTTTCTTTAGGAGTGTAGTGTTAATTTCTGTAGCTAGTCTCACAAAGTCAGGAGGGTGTGAATGTCAGACATTACTTAACTGCTACCTCAGCACTTAAGTTAAGAAATTGTACTAAACCATAAAACATTAGTGTTCCAATGTAAGGAACAGACAGGATTAAGCAGTGTAAGATGCATGTGTGCAAGGGACCACACATGCTCTAAGGTATAATACCCTGCTGCACATCATCACGTCTCACTATTCATGCTGCACATGGCACTGATGACACGTACTGTCTACAGAAAACATCCCACTAAAAAAACATTTTAATGATGTTGCCCTTCATGCATTTGCTGCATCTATGGCATTTGATACAGTATCACATTCTAAACTTCTGACCAAACTAGGCAACCTCAAACCTTCATACTCACCTCTTTCTTAGTTCCTTAGTTACCTCACTGACAGACTTTAATCAGTTAAATGGCAATCATCCTGCTCTCCTTTCTTACCTATGCACACTGGTGTACCCCAGGGTTCCATTCTTGGACCCCTGCTCTTTAACATCTTTATCAATGACCTCCTCTACTCCACCTCCCTCTCCACCCTCATTCAATATGCCGACAACTCCACCCTTATCACATCCGTTAACTCTATCACACTTCTTTAAACACATACTCAGCAATTCTTCCATCTTGTAGAAAACTAGCTAAATTATAATCAGCTTATTCTTAACCCTCCAAAAAAACAAAGTTACTTCTCTTTCTCCCAAAAAACAATGACCACCTCAAGGCTAACCTCTCTATCTCCTCTCTAAATAACACAATAATCAAAGCAGAATCTCACACAAAATTACTCAGAATGATTGATGACCAATTAAAATTTGATTTACACATTCACCATGCTATAAAAAACTAATCAAAAACTTGGCTTGTTATACCGCAACTCAAAATTCCTCTCTGCTGAATCTAGACAATCCCTTGCCCATGCCTGCCTTCTCCCCAGTCTTCTCTATGGTTCAGCAGCCCTCACTAATCTTCAGTACTGTTTACTCTCTAAACTTGAGCAGACCTACAATAAGACTGCCAAATTTGGAGCCAACCTTCCTAACCCAACTCACCACTGCTTAGCCCTGCACAAGCTACAGTGGCTTGATTTCACCTGTCATTTAAAACTGTCCCAACTACATCTAATCCACCACATACTTAAGAAAAAACCCACTTCCTGCCCCTCCCTCAGAAATCTATTTTCATACTATTCCCCCTTACTCCCCTACCGTAGCTCTGATAAACTTCTTCTGGAAACATATACACCTAAACTTAACCATAGGCAATCTCCTTTACAAATTTTCTATTACAAAAATCTGGAATAACCTACCCTCTAGCCTATGAAACAAAACTCAAGCAACAAGCTTCAAAAAAAAGAACTAAAACTACTCTTCCAAACAAACTGCATCTGCCCATGCCACGGTCCTACCTGACCAATCTGCTTTTGCTACATAACTACCCTATCTTAGTCAAATTTAACTAACCACTGAAATTCCTGTCTGGTAATTGCGTAATCAATATAGCTCTACTTCTTACTGGCTGTTCTGAAACATGTACCTCCAAAAGTCACTCATCCATTTCCATAAGGTTTATGCTCTCTCAAATACATGCTGTATTTATTGTTTGTTCACTGTTCCTTATTTTTTTTTTCTTATTTTTTTCTTGTATTTATTTGCTGTTTAAACGTACTGTTGCTACTATGTATATATCAATTTGTTTGGAGCTTTTCTACTCAGGTCTCCACTGAAAATGGGCAATAACTGCTCAGTTGGACAAAGCAATTTAACAAATGTGAAATAAAATAAATAAAAACATAACTGTGGTTAATCATGCATGTGTAAACATCACAGGAGTGTGTTTAGCCACTAATGCTGGCCTGCCAAAATGTTTGTGCTGCTTTCCGTTTCTTCATACCAAAATAAAATGCAGTGCTTTGACCAATGGGTCATAACATCTTCTAAAGCCAGCTTGAATACATGAACTCCATACAAAGATAAACTACTGGTCAGTAAAACATTGCATCTTTGTTTAACATGGCAAAATGTTATTTTCAAAACCAAAAAGTAAAACTGCAAATTCTACTACAGAAATGATCTGCAAGAAATACAAGAAGGTAACGAATTTCTTACTATGGAAGTCAGAAACACCAGTTGGTAATAAAAAAAAAAAGAGTGTTATAAGTTTCAAACAGTACCTTTCAGATACCCCTTCTTTCTATGAAAAGGTAAGTAGTCATTTGCACCAAACAGCTAGTAATTTTCATGACTTCTCTTGATGAGGTGAAGACAACTGATTACACTAATTTATATGACCGTAACTGTCATGAACACTTACATGAACTCTCAAGGATGAAAAACTCCAAGGAGTGCACTGCTTCAACTTTAACAGCATGTACATCTACTGAAAAGCTCCAGCAAGTGTATTAAAATCCTCTTTGACATTCCAAGAAAACTATCCCAATGAGGAAATGAAAAGACTAACATAGGCTGTAAAATGTGCAGACTCAAGCTGAAAACAGTGCACCTCAAATACTTCTCAAAATATTTCTGCACTGAATGGAAGATGCTATACCATCTGACTAGCAAAACAGTATCAGTGGGGGCCATCCTTGTCTGTTTCACTGTGGTACTGCATTAATTACATGTTCTGGGCACTAACTTCTATAAGCCTATGACAAATGAAAGGAAAAAGGTGGGATGTTCTGCCTGAATATGCACAATATGCAAAAGTGCAGCAAAACTTAGTAGATGGAGTGTGAGGCAAACAAACTGATCTCTGGCCTCACTAACATTGTAAAAGGTTCTTCACTGCTAATGACATGAAATAACATTCAGGAAGGTGATATGGTAGCCTGTTAAAGCAGGCGTCAGTCCACGTGTTCCGGTATCATGGGATAGTACTGACATAATAGTGTTCAATTCTGTGTAGATTCGGCACAGATTAAATTCAACGTTAGAAGGTCTGACCACAAGGGAAGCTGATCTGGTTACTCCTTGTTTCTTTATGAAGCACACAGTACTGGTAATGGCCTTCCTGGTCTGAACAATGCAATATGCAGTTAAATGCAGTCAGAACCAAGGCTAAAAAAACTGTGAAGTTTATTTCAAAAATTAAGAGGTGGTGGGTGATGACAAGGAACTCAGCCTATAGGTGGAAGTTTGTTTGGTTAGTCTACCAAATGGATGCATGTAGTTAAATAGTATGTACCGCCTTTGTCTAGAAGCGCAGTGCATGATAACCTAGAGGAGAATTTATGAATGCATATTCGATTATCAAAATTAGCCTTGAAAGTAGCCAGAGTACTGCTTTGTTGGACATATAGGCACGTTTGCTCCTCAGGCACAGAAAAAAGTGTTGGGTTAGTTATTGCAGGTTGAGATCCCCAGTACAAATGTTTGAGGAGCCCTGCATTCTACAAAGGTATAGGACATGAAGAGGAACTAAAAGAAGGCAGATAATCTATTTGATTAACAAGTTATCTTTTAAATTAAGAATATCTAAGACATCAAAAATTGGGCAACATGCTTAGAAACACACATACTGAAAGAAGCAGTATATTCAGTTTCAGTGCTGAATAATATGTTATTAACATGTACCACTTTAGATACAATGGCAACAAGAAACATGATGCAAGTTGGTACTGACAGCAAATCTGCCATCTTCATCCGGTTTCCAGTTAGTTCCGACAGCATATACGTCATCCTCATCTCGTTTTAGGTATGTCACAGTATATGACCCTAGCGAGGACTAGCCCTAAAATGGGAAGGCCAAAGTTTTAATCTTTGCATCATTTGATTCATAATTAGACAAACCTTTTGAGTGTTACTGCTTGGCCCCCTGCCCTCCTTGCTGTTTGTATCTAAAACATACTGTAAAACTACTTTGCTGTAGCAATCAATTCAGAAGCAACGGTATGTACTTCATACAAGATTTAACAGATGTAACAAGTCCTCAAAAGTTCTAATTCTGTTACATAGTGTATGGTACAAGCCATGGTGGTGCAGCGGTAGTGTTGTCGCCTCACAGCAAGAGGTTCTCCCATTCGATTCTTGGCTGGAGCTCCTTCTGTGTGGAGTCTGCATGTCCTCCCAGCGGTCGAGTGGTGTTCAAAAGACATGCGTGAATCTGCGTGCCTTCGTTGAAGGTTGGGTGTTGGGCTGGCACCTCGGCACCATAAAAATCGACTGCCAATCATTAGTGGACCGGAGTTCCGCTGTGACGACCCCTAACTGGGAAAAGCCGAAAGAAAAACAAACAGTGTATGGTACAAGCTGTGTAAGACACCTGCCTAGCAGAAACAGAATAGTTTTAGTACAGCTTTCTTGCCAGTGCATTTAGCTTCTGTTATCCTTTTATAGGTAGTAGAAAAAATTAAAACATCACTACCACATTCACAGCTCTCTACTTTCAATCTCCAAAAGGTGGAATACTACTATAAGGAAAAGACCCTGGTTGCCAGACAGATGATGTTTGAATTCCACTTCTAGCAACTGATGTGAAGGGAGGTTTGATATTAGATGTGGTTTGAATCCCACTGCTGCAAACCAATGGAAATGTTTGACTGGAAGATCAGATGGGGTTTGAATTCTACCACTGTCAGGCACAGTGAATTGTCACAAAGGAATATGGCATCTTGAGTCACACCACTGATGTCAAACAGATTAAAGTATAAAAATGGACACACTAGTATAAATCACTACATATTGGATGGCAGAACAGCCTTTAAATGCTTTACCTTTCAATACCTCTATACCCATGCCAGCAAGTCAAACATGAAACTGACACCTCTGTTGGTCAGTATTTCTCTTGGAAAACTTGCCCTGCTGAAAATTTCTAATACAGCACTGGCCACCTTCTCTGCCTCAATGGATGACAAAGCCACTGCCTCAGGTTATCAATTAGCACAGTTCACCACCACCATGATACACCTCTTACTTGTGGACGATGGAGTACTAAGAATTTCCACAATGTCCATAGCTACTCTAAAATGATTCCTCAATATCAGGGAAAAGCAGCTTTAGTTTTATCATTTTCTTTACAGCCTTCTGGCACTGCTCACATGTCCTGCACACACCATCTGAAACATCTGCCCAATAAAAAATTCTGCATAAACCTTATTTTTTAAGCTTTACGCCCATATGGCCTGAAAAAGGAAATGTTATGAGACATGGCCAGAAGTGCCCGCTGGTAGGCCTTTGGTACTACCAGCTGCTGTATCACTTCTCACTCTAGCCCACCTTAACCCTTTGTCCCAGTATAAACACTCCCTCTGCGTTTGATGATCAGAAGCCTCCTTGGCTAGCCTCCCACAAGTCCAGCAGAGTGCAGTATGAGAGCTCAGCTTGTCTCAGTATTTTCTTTGTACCCTTCCCAGCTCCTTAGCCAAAAGAAGACTAGTATTTTCTGACAGTGGTACCTCACATTCAGGCCTGGTACAACCACCTGAATCTAAACCTTAAAGTATCACCTGCCAAGGCAAGCCCAATACATTTCAACAGCTGTAGCTCATATTTAAGCTCACTGCTTCTAACTAGTGACTTCCTAAAACAGCAACATCACCAGCCTCAGCTGGAGATGTGGGCACTAACTCATTCTCCTTGCTGCCTTTCCCGAGTCACTGGCTGCATGTAACTACATGTACACAAGATACTACATTATAAAAATCATTACCTATCAGAACATCTGTTAAGATATCATCAAACACTGCCACTTACCTATTCTCGTGCCGTCCTTCCCAAGCTAAATAAACTCTGGACAATGGTAAATGGAAATTTGTTCCTACTATGGCCCTCACTTTAGTGGACTGCCCAGGCATGTACTGTTCCCTTTTGAAAACTGCAGGCCTGACATTTCTTATGCTTTACGCTGTATCCCTCATGGCGATATCTTTCCCCCCTCCAAACAGGATAGAGTAAAAGCCTTTGTGGCAGTCTGGTGTAGCTACTGTCTCCAGAAAACACTGTTGGAGTGCAATCCCTGCTTGCTGTATTCTGTGTTTTATGTTCTCCACCTGCTCTGAGTAGACACCGTTACCATTCATTTCCCCCTTGGTTACTTTTAACCCTAAGAACTGATAGATTATAGGATCTATAACAATATATGTGATGTGGGTCTGTAAATGTAAACTTGTTAGTATGGTTTGATTACTTACATATAAATGTAGGTTTGCCATGTCACAACTAATAATTCAATAAAGGTGTTTAAAAAATAGAACTGTATGTATATCATATGTGATGACTTCCCTTTTTGCCTGTGGAACTTCCAGTGATGGCTTAGGCTGGTTCCTGTGGGTTTCCTTACACCCATGTGCATGGCTGGGTGCCCCCTTCTTGTGTAGTTGTGACCTACTAGCCAGAAAGAAGCCCCATCTTTTCCTTTCCATCTTTTCAGCAGTATCACACTCCTGGTCTGCCAGCCAGACATGTCCTCGGTCAGAGTCCTGAGTGCTTACTCCATCAGAAGTCTGCTAACCCTTCAAATGTGGTGACTTAACAACCACTCACCCACTTATGAAACCAGGTGCGTGATTCTGTAATATAACAACACACACTGCCATCTGCCTTTACTCTATGCTTTCATAATTTCTTTCTATACACTTCAGGAGTCAGTTTAAAACATTCAAATAAACACTGCTTAATTTTAACAAACTTCAGTCACTCAATATCATTTAGCTTTGAAACAGCATGCATGGCTTTACCAGTGAACTGAGCAAATAAAAACCTCACCCACTTTCCTGGGTCAATTTGACAGTCATTATGCAGTCTTTCAAATGCCTGAATACAACTATTGAAGTCATCCCCTCTTCATACTCTGGAAATAATTGGGTACTACCCTTGGCTTCTAGGGTTCTGCCCTCTCCCTCCCAAGTATTCATGCATCTCTGGCAAATGATCAATATCGCCTCACACTGGAACTGCTTTTCTCTTTATTTGACCTTCTGCTGCTTCATGCTCCTGAAGTTTCATCTCTAATACCAATCTTTGCATTTTCAGATGGATATCTGAGGGGCTGGACTACCCTTCATACCTAGGCTGTCTCAACATCCAAGGCTACTATCATATCATCCTTGGACATAATAGCTTGCAAAGTTCCCTTAGTTGTATACTCTTTAGTCAGTTTTGACACCAATGTCTTGGCATACTCTTCGCCAATTTCTGCCAATTTCGTTAAACTAGCTCTAGCTAAGAAAATGAAATAAATGTAGTGCAATCTGTACTTCTGTATATTTACCTTGTGGCTGCAAGGATACAGTTTGGTAAGAAAACTGCATTATAAGTTAGTAAGTCCAATTCTACATTCACAGTGATATTCTCACCAAGGAAAAGGAAAATATCTTTGTTGCTAGACAGATGAGGTTTGAATTCCACCACTGCCAGCCAATGTAACAGTCAGACTGAATGATCAGATGGATTTTAAATACCACCCACTGCCTTTCAGTGTGAAGGGTAACAGGGGATATTCCCTCTCAAATTATACCACTTGTGCCACAGATTAACATACAAAATGCAAGAAAGTATGAATAAATAGACAACTCACTAAGTGGTAAGTTGGCTACAAAAGCATGCAGGAAATGTGCACTACTGCCCTGAGTACAAGCCTTCAGCATCCATGCATACGAATAGGTACTACATTGAACACCCCACCAAGCAGAGTCTTTGGCACAGCCCCCCAGATCCCCTTTCCACCACTCTCTTTTCATCAGTCTGGATCATATCTTTTTTTCTTTTTGTTATAAAGGAACACACAGGTATAACCAAATAGGTTTTCCACATTTGCATACTAATGTGTTTTTCCAGCCTTGGCCAGCTACTGCTTTGAAGGATTTCTTAATTACTCTTATGACCCTTGGCTTCCTAACTCTAGAGGGCAGGAAGTTGCACTTTATACTTAAATTGCAAATTAGATGCATTTTCTTCTCTTCACATTCACATAAACACAGGTCAAAAGTTACATATATTTTTATACTACATAAACACAGATATTGCAGAACAAACTGCACATTTTAGGCAATCAGCATCAGACCTAACTACAGCTCACATTTCTGTTACATTCTGATTTAGGAAACAGTGAACTATGCATACACAAACCTCACAACTACCTCTCATAAGGTGTAACAAACAGGCAAAATGTGAACACTTACTAAAAGCTTTAACTAGGAAACGCACAGCATAGTTGATAACGGTTTATTCATTCTTAGAAAAAAGATCCTTTGATAAAGTACTATGACTGAATGTTATTTGCCATGGATATTTGCTAGACAAAATCTTAATAATGAAATAATTAAAGATCCAGTCAATGTGGAACAAGGTCAACCATGGAATTTTCAAGACTCTACAAGGAGCATTCCTTATTTAATGAAGCACAGATGACAGGTATGCATACCTTCCTGGAGTCTGGACCATATCTCTGGGAACTGGCCGGTCAGCAAAAATTCTTAAACACTGTCAGATACATTTTTGTCATCTCTCACAGGCATACGCAGCACAAATGTCTGAAGAATGCAATAGCTACACAATTTTTTCAGCATATTTTAACATGGCAAAATAAAACATGGAGACAATTTATCCATCTCAGCTACTGCTCTGGATAATGCAGGAATTCCTAAAACTGGCTTTTTCAGAAAAATCTAAAACATCCGTTGTAACTTCAGTTATTGGGCTCAATTCTCCTCTATCACCCTCTGTTCTTATGTGGCTCAAAATCCCCCCCCCCCCATCTTCCTGCTCTAACTCTCTGCAATTTGAATACTCTGAAGTAGTCTGATAGCATGTTGACATTTCACAGGTAGAATCTAGGCTATCAGTCTGCTGACTATTACAAGTCTAGCCAATAACATCCCTGTTAAGAATCAAATCCTGTACCTTCTATCTGTGAGGTAAACACCTTAACCATTATGCCAGTCCATTCCGCTGCAATCCCTTCACCCTCTGAGTGACTGATTGTGCTGCATTTATGTACCAAAATCTGCTACAGACCGCAGAAAACACCTACCCACCACAAACAGTCAAACTGCCCGCACTAACAATTACATCATCAGAACTGTACATCACTTGACATATAATCAGGAAGCAAATGGACAGCTGCTTAGCCCACAGTAAACACAAACACTAGCTTACCACACTTAAGCACAGCTCCACCGAATCACCCAAAGTAAAACTTATCTGTTCCAGAATCAGAAAACCTACTTGACATGAGAGCATAACCATAGCAAAAAGAAACAGTAACACAAATCCTTGCATGTGATCTTTAAGAAAGATCAGAACTCCTGAAATAACCTTATGCACATTTATTCATTTTAGATTGTTAGTCATGTAGCTCATTTTGGTTGGGAAAGGCAGTTGGAGTGTATTACCTAGTTTCTAACATTATTATTACTGTAACACAAGACTGGATTAAGTTACAAGATCAATGAGGGTGAAATATGAAGAGATGTTTGTATTTTATGTTCATGACCTCCAACCAGTGTTAATTATTACCTCCACAAGAAAGCTTAAAATCTTTTATGTGCAGAAGGTCATTGAAGATTGGGGTGGTAAAGTGACAAAATAGAGAGCACTGCCACCTAACAGCAACAGGTTCTTGGGTTTGATTCCCTGCTGGGGCACATTCTGTTCAGTCTCTACATGTCATCCCTGAGTTCAGGTTAATTTTCTCTAGGTACTCAAGATTCCTCCCCAAACCATGAGGTAACTTGAATAGTGACTAAATTCTTCCGGTGGGGTGGGGGGTGGGGTCTATGAGAATGATATGGAAGATGTGGTGAGCCAATTCCATTCCCTACTTGCCTTGTAAACTCCATGGATGGTGACTATTCACAGGGTCACTACTAGAGGAGCCTGAAGCGACTCATGAGTACTGATGGATGGAGAATTGTGTCACAGATCTTTCCAATACAAATTACAAATGCTGGCTGAGCCTCATTCATGAGAAGGTCTTGAGGATGAGCACCACTTCTTATTACTTGACAGCCCCCTATCATCTTTGATGCACTAGACAGTTCAGGATTTGGTCTGTTTTGGAACTCTAACAATATTATTTGTACACTTGATTTAGTGGATGTCATTCATCTCTAAGCAAGCATGATAGTCCTGCAGCACTAAGTGTGATTTTCTTGTACTTCAGGCATAACATGGCTAACAAGGCCAGCCCTCTGTAGCAGACTCAGACTTTTAAGTAATTTTATGCAATATTCCAGAAGGAAGGATTCAAGAAGATTTGAGAGAAGGATGCCATGTTTTGGCCTTTTGACTTAACCTCTCCCTCCTACTCTCTACCTCCTTTCTTCCCACTACTATACCCCCTTGGAGCTCCTTTCTCTTTTCCCTTCCCTTTTTCTATCCTTACCCCTTCTTTTATGCCACATAACACTGAATTCTACATCTGCCTAGAACATTTAGGTTCACAGATTCTTACCAATCTTAAAGACAAAGGAGATCTTCAAGAAGCTTAACCAAATTTCTCAATACTTTTGGAATTCTAATTGTGTCCACCATTAAGCAGACTTTCTCCACATAGCACTGGTGAAAATTTGTGATTATCCATCCAGTCATCCAGACTGGTTTTAAAGGCTGTTAGGGCAGCCAGGTCCAAAAACTGGGGATACTTTATGTTGGTATATGTCATGCTATCTGATACTTTTGATGTCATAGTGCACGTTTAGGTCTCTAGAATAAATGTTTACTTTACCATTTTTTTCAATTTAGGTGAAAGAGCTCAAACAGTTTTGGGTTTTTCACAGCGTGGACAGCTAAGCAGAGATCACCCCTTGACAGTCTGTATGACACTAAATAGAGGATCATAGTTTTTAGTCTATCAGAGTAGCTACAGGCATCAAGACTTGAGATGCTTTTGATGAGGAAATGCTGAGGTCTCTGAAGCTGGTTTAGGTACTTGGCAAGGTACATGACAGAGGATACATTATGTTCAATGATGGGCCTAGTAGGGGATGAATAAAATGGGACTATAACTTATTTTGATTTTAGGGAGACACCATAAATGATCAGCTGTACAATGTAGAAGGATTTTCTGACCACCACAGACTAGGAAATTAAATGTTAGTGTAATATTTTGTAAGACTAAAACAAGACAGAGGGAGAGAAACAATCGGCGATTGAACACTTTTCCAGTGGCAAACTGGTTGGTCACCTATTCCCTAATTCTAGAAGTTATCTGCAGAAATAAAGAAGGAGGGTTATCATATCCCTTTGCCCTTCAAGTCATTTTATCTGTCTGTGGCTGCAACATTCTCATTCTGTCATTTATGGTTAAATTCTGACCAACAGCATATTTATACCTTATGAATATTTACTGAAGCATGTTAAGATAAGCCCAAATACACACAATAGATCTAATGGCTGGAAGCAATGACTTAAAGAAATGCTTTCACTGGGAGTATGACAACTGGGTATGAATGCTTACACATTAGGCAGGGATGCCAGGCTAGGTTACTTTTCTATGTAAACTGAAAAAGTACAGCTGTGTAAGAACTCACCGTCACAGTATACATCCTACTTCTCACTGTTGTAGTATTCCCTACCACAGGAATATCCTGCCATGTGTAGAAACACATCCAGCCAGCACACCAAAGCCTGGATCCCTCCACTCACTGCACAAAAGAAGTGTGCCCCACTTCCAAAGTGCAAGGTACACAAGTGATGTAAAAGTGCAAAACTCTCACAACTGAAATGCCCCAGAATAACTAGTGCAGCAAATAAAAAAAAAAGAAACACGGTAGATGAATATCCAGAAAAAGGAAAAGAAGTCCCATCAGCCAGAGGAAAAGAGAAAACTCAACAGGGGGAAAAAGGATGGGCAGAATACTGCAATAGTGAGAAGCAGAACATCTAATGTTAGTAAGTTCTTACACAATTGTACTATGTCCTTTCTAAGTCACTGTTACAGTCAGTATTCTTTCCTATAGGGAGAGTACTAGAGCTACTTTAAAGAAAGGGATATGGAAGAATGAACTGATGAACTTTCCAAAACACCATGGAGATACACCTAGAAAAACCTGCTCTGGCCCTTGAAAACACATGCAACTTACAGTCAGTATTCTTTCCTATAGGGAGAGTACTAGAGCTACTTTAAAGAAAGGGATATGGAAGAATGAATTGATGAACTTTCCAAAACACCATGGAGATGCACCTAGAAAAACCTGCTCTGGCCCTTGAAAACACATGCAACTTGTAGTCGTTAGTAAGCATATGCACAAAAGACCAAATAGCAACTTACAAAATGGATCTAGCACTGAGACCCTTAAAGTCACAGAAGTGGCAACTACCCCAGTAAAATGAGCAGGAACAGAATTAGGACGCTGTTTGCCATGAAAACAACAACAAAAGGAAATAGCTTTAGAAATCCAAGAAGAAACAGTTTGTTTACAAATGAGAAGTTATGTACCTACCATAACGTTCCATGTTAGTTGTCTTCTCTCGCCTTCTTTCTTGCTTGATGGGTTCGGAGCCGATCCTCGGCTCCGACTCGGCACTTTGCTAAGCTCGAGAGTCACTTTTACCAGCTCGAGGCAGCCCCATATCCCATGATGCAAGGCGGTAAGTACCCAGATCTCGTTTGTTGTCTATAGGCAATAACACCTAGCATAAAAACTTCCCAAAAGGAAGAAAGAAGGCAGAGAAAAAGCCTGAAGGATGGGTTAGGAAGACCAGAACTGTATGGTCTTAAGAAGCATTCTTCCATGTAGGGAGAAAAAGGTCTGTCCAGGCCAGGGGGAAGGAGGGAGGGTCGCAAGAAAGAAGGCGAGAGAAGACAACTAACATGGAGCGTTATGGTAGGTACATAACTTCTCAATGTTAAGTTGTCAATCTCGCCTTCATTCTTGCTTGATGGGACCGTGTCCCTAGCACCTCTATCCTGGGTGGCTCAATGGAACAGACTCTTGAGAACTGTAGAGCCAAAACTGGCTCTATCCCTGGAGGCCAAATCCAATTTGTAATGAGAAACAAAGGTATGAGGAGTGGCCCAAGTGGCTGCGGCACAAATAGTGTCTAATGGAAGTCTAGCCTGAAAGGCTGTGGAAGTGGCTAAGCTTCTGGTTGAATGCGCTTTAGGTTTCGAGCACAGCTGTTTTCCCCTGAGCTGATAGATTTCAGAGATGACAGAAGAAAGCCATCTAGATAAGGTCACTTTTGAGACAGGAAGGCCTTTTTTGTTATCAGCATAAGAAATAAAGAGCTGATCGGATTTCCTGAATTGTTTTGTTCTGTCCAAATAATATCTGAGTTGGCAGTGAACATCAAGATAATGTAATTTTTGTTCCGATCTGTTTGAGTAATTTGGGAAAAATACAGGAAGGTCAATAGACTGATTCAAATTACTCTTTGAGGCGACCTTAGGCAAAAAGGTCGGATTAGTTCTCAAGGATACCCTGTCTTTGTGGAAGACCAAATAAGGGGACGAACAGTGAGAGCATGAAGTTCAGACACACTCCTAGCCGAAGTAATAGCAACCAGGAAGAGTGTTTTCCATGAAAGAAATTTCAGGAACATGAAACAGCTGGCTCGAAGGGAGGAAGAATCAAGGATGTCAGCACTAAATTTAGGTCCCCATTGAGGAGGAGGACTCCTGACTGGAGGTTTCAGGAGAAAGATTCCTTTTAAGAAGGCTCTACAAAGCCTGTGGGACATAATGTTGTGATCTGCGAACCCGACATGAAAGTTCGAGATAGCAGCCAACTGAACTTTGACCTTGGAAGAAGAAGAGCCCGCGTGAAAGATTTCCGCTAAGAAATCCAAAACTGCTTGAACTGGAGCAGTAAAGGGATCAATATTTTTAGCTTTTGCCCAACAAGAAAAGTGTTTCCATTTGCTGGTGTAAATCCTTCTAGTAGAGGATTTTAGGGAAGCCACTATGATATCCCTAACAGGATTAGAGATCATAGGAAGCCTGGCTAAGGAAGGAAGTGGAGCAACCATGATGTGAGGTTGAGAGAAGGGATAGACCGGTGCAGCTGACCCGATTGGTGAATCAGAAGGTCTGGTACTGGGTCCAGATGCCACGGCTGCACCAAAAGGTGATGATGGAGGAACGGAAACCAAATTTGTCGAGGCCAATAGGGAGCAATGAGAATCATTTTGGCTCTCAAAACGGTGGCTTTCTGGAGAACTTGTGGAATCAGTGGAAAGGGAGGAAAGGCATAAAGAAGTCCCTGGGGCCAATCCCTGGGTTAGAGCGTCTCTGGGGGGATGGCCTGGCAGTGGGAAGAGAGAAAAGAAGTCTGGGCATTTGCTGTTTTGGGGAGTAGCAAAAAGATCGCAACATGGGCGGCCCCATTCTAGAAAAATCTCTTCCACTATAGATTGTTTGAGAGACCACTCGTGAGGCATGAGAATAGCTCTGCTCAATCTGTCCGTTAGAATGTTGATTTTCCCAGGGATATGCGTTGCTACCAGAAACCGATGAGAGGAGATCGCCCATTGCCAAAGTCTGAGAGCTTCTCGACACAAGGGGTAGGACTTGGTTCCGCCCTGTTTGTTGATATACCATACTACAGACATGTTGTCTGTGTGAACTGCAATTGTTCCCAAGGGAAGAAAGTCGTTGAGGGCTTGCAATGTTAAAAGCACTGCTCTCATCTCTAGGACATTTATGTGCAGGTGGTATTCGAACGGTTGCCATGTCCCATGAACCATCCTGCCCTGATAATGACCCCCCCACCCGATCAGGGAGGCGTCCGTAGTGACAGTGGCTACCGGGGCCGGGGATACAAAGGGTCTGCCTTGGTGAATTTGGGGAGAAGTAATCCACCATGAAAGATGATTCTTGCAAATTTGTGTCACCAGGATTTGGTGACGCATTGGAAGTTGTTGGTAAGACCACTGAGTGAACAACATCCACTGAAGCAGACGCATGTAGAAGCGGGCCAGGGGAAGAAGGGTAATGGCCGCAGCCATGAGGCCCAACACCTTCAGAACCATTCTGGCTTGTACCTTTTTGCTGGCAAGGATGATCCTCACGTGACTTTGTATATCTGAGATTCTTTGGTCTGTGAGGGTTGCTGACATCCGAACAGTGTTTAAGTTTGCGCCTATGAAGGTAATAGACTGGCAGGGCAATAAGGAGGATTTTTCGTAGTTGATCGAAATTCCCAGTTGAGTGCAGAGATTTAGTGTGTAATCCCTGGCTTGAAGAAGTTGATGCCTGGTGGTGGCTGAAAGGAGCCAGTCGCCGAGATACGGAAACACCTGGAATCCTTGACGTCTCAGGTGAGCCGTGAGCACTGCCATACATTTGGTGAACACTCTGGGGGCTGTAGTGAGACCAAAGGGCAGGGCTCTGAATTGAAAATGACTGGACCCCAGCCGAAAGCGGAGAAACCTTCTGGAGCGTCTGTGAATTTTTATGTGATAGTACGCGTCCTGAAGATCTATTGAGCACATCCAGTTGTCCTTCTCTAGGAAGGGCAAAATTGACTGAAGTGTGACCATTCGAATCTTGTCTTTCTCACAGACTTGTTGAGTCTGCTGAGATCCAATATTGGTCTCCAGTCTCCCGTCTTTTGGGGACCAAAAAGAATCTTGAGTAGATTCCGGCTCTGAATGGTCTGTTGTAACTGGCTGAATGGCTCTTTTTTGTAGAAGCTTTAATACTTCTAACTCTGCAACTTCCCTTAGACCGGGTGGTACATCTGGAAGGGAATTTGTGTGAGAGAAGGGACTTTCCTCGAAAGGAATTTTGTAACCCTCGGATATAATCGACTGTACCCATCTGTCTTGAGTGAGGGAACGCCAGGCTTCTGGGTACAGCGATAGTCTTCCCCCGACTGCCTCCAAGGATGGACAGTCGGGCAACATCTCAGGGATGCTGGAAGGGCTTGTCAGAGAGAGGCTCTCTGCTTCCCTGGTTCTGTGGACCCCCTCTGCCTCTAGAGCGGCGTCTGTTATTATTACCCCCTCTGCCTCTAGGGGTAAACTGACCACGTGTATCCGGCGTGACTCCTTGGGATTTGCGGAACCACATCTTTCCACCCTTCTGTCCTTTGGGGTAAGGTCTAGAAGGGGTGGAAAAACGGACCCCTACGGCAGAAAGAGTCTTGCCGTCCTGTTCACACCTGGTAAATGTATCCTTCACTTGAGGGCCAAACAAAGCTGACTCATCAAAGGGAGAGTTTGTGAAGGACGCCTTAAAGGGATCTGCAAAATTACAGAGCCACATCCAGGATTGACGTTTAAGAGCCACCCCTGTACCTGCGGCTCTACTCGCTCCATCTGCTGCATATGATATCAGTCGCATGGAGGAGTTAGCTATAGAATTAAGGATTCCTAGCTGAGAAGCAATTTTCTCTTGAGCCTGTACTACTTCACCTAGTTCCTTAAGGATGTCCCTTTGGAGTCTGGTGAAGTGACATAAGTAGTTCAGCGAGCGCATAGCAAAGGTCGCTGAAGAGAACATCCACTTACCATACCTATCCATGGTCCTAGAATCCTTATTAGGAGGATGGACAGGTACGGAAGGATCTGCAAGTTCCTTCTTAGTGGCAGCCGCCACCACCATGGCATCAACAGGGACACCTTTCGTAAGGAATTGCTTTTCCGAAGGGGCAGTAATAAATTTAGACGGCCTCCTAGGAACTGGCTCTACAGAGTTAGGAGCAGCCCAAGCCTTTCGAGCAATAACCTCCATAAGGGGGTCGAAAGGCGGAGACACCCAGGAGGTGGAGGGCCGAGATCCAAACGCATCTAGGTATACCGACTCATCCTCAGAGGGATTTGTGGAGGGCCAGTTTCCCCTCTGTTTTAGGAGTTCTAGGATGTCTGAAAAGGAGACATCCTCAGAGGGGGATCTTGGGGATCCCTCCGACTCATCTAAGTCGGTATCTGAAGTGATAGACTCAGGGGAGTCTAGGTGTTTCCTCTTACAAGCCCTCTTGCGCAGAGGATCTCCTGACTGATCAGGAGAATCCTCAGAAGAGGGGGTTATTCCCAGTGGGGAAACCTGAGGCGGTGGATCTCTGGGTCCGGGAGCAAGAGAGATGGAAGAGATATCGACAGACACTGTAGAGGGAGGAGCTAAGGGAATGGACTGCTGGCTGAGCCCAGTGGCCAGCACACTCTTCATCACCTCGAAGGCCCCCCTCCCAGGGAGGTCCAACAGAACCCATTCTGAAGAAACCGGGACTCCAGGGCCCACTGAAAGGGAAGGCTCCGAGGCAGATGTCGGAGCCGAGCTCACCAAGGCCGAGGCTCCAAGGGGAAGAGCGGGGTCGGACAAGGGTCCGATGCCACTCACCCCCTCGGAGGAGACCAGGGAAGCCCAACCACCGAATCCCTCCAAGGAAGGTCTCGAAGAGGAGATAAGAGTAGATGCCAAGGGTGCAGAAGGGGGGTATCCGCCCCTCAGCCATAGCAGTAACTATCCCCGAAGACTCCAGCTCCAAACTCTGAGGTAGAGTCGAAGGAGGAACTTGAAGAGGGTGTGGACTAATAGTCGTCTGTTGAGACGGACTATGCAGCATCTGGGCCAGTGCCTGTGATTTCAATAATCTACTTACCACCCTCTCTAAATCATGGTCTGAAAGCCTGGACGACCTAGATGATCGGCTCCGATGGCTCCGTTCTGAGAGGAGAGGTGAGGCCGGAGCCGAGAGTATCGGTTCCAAGGAAGGGGACCTGGACCTCTTCCTCGAAGGAACCATCGGAGCCGAAGAAACCACAGATCCAGACGGAGCCGAGGACTTTTCGGCTCCGAATGAAAGTCTCGATGCATCGGCTCCAGCCGGAGTTGATACAGACATAACAGTAACGGTGTCGGTGCCGGTCGTCGCCGACACCGAAGCCTGAGCCACATGGTGGTCGGAGTCAGTCGTAGCCGACACCGATGTGACCATAACAGTATCGGGCAGCATTCTGACTTCTTAGTCACACTTCCTCTTAAGCTCAAAAGCTGTACACTACACAACAACACAGTCCCAATCAGACAACTAAAGTTATCTAAAATATATAGTAACTAACCTCTCACACACACACACCCTGACAGGGGGGGGGGGGAGGGAATGAAGGCCTGACTAAAGAAGGGAAAGGAAATATAATTTTAGTCAGAAAAGGGCTTACAATTAAGTAAAAAGGAAGGTATTTTAAAGAAAGGTGAAAAATGTTAAATTTTAGGGGCAAAAAGTAGTTAAAAGCTAACACTTACCAGGAGCTGGCAAAAGGAGGACCTCATCAGCGAAGCGGCAAATGAGATCTAGGTACTTACCGCCTTGCATCATGGGATATGGGGCTGCCTCGAGCTGGTAAAAGTGACTCTCGAGCTTAGCAAAGTGCCGAGTCGGAGCCGAGGATCGGCTCCGAACCCATCAAGCAAGAATGAAGGCAAGATTGACAACTTAACATCTGTCATTTTCAGCCATGAAGTTATGGCAAGGGCTTAAGCCTTAAAAATGACTGCATTATTTTAATAGTTTCAGCATCCTGACCTTCAGGAGAAATTCCTGCCCCCTCTTCTCCCTACAAAACGTTTTTGCTACATGAGAAAAAATGGTATGCCTATAGGCACCTCCTGAGACTTCTTTTTACCCAACAAGGTGGGAAGAAGTTGCCAAGATCCTGTAAAAATATGTTTCTTCACATTTTTCCAAATGTTGTATATGTCCATATTAAAATAATTAGTTAAAAAGTAGCATCAAAAGGATTTGTTTGTTCTCTTGTAGCTTAATGAATACAGATTTGGGTATTTCGGCTTAGTCCTGTGTGACAATTTCCCTATACCTAGTGATGGCATAATCACCATGACAATTTCCCCTATACACAGCAATGGCATAGTGATCCCCCCTTGGATTCTTCCAGAGATTTTTAGGTCTCTGATTATACGCTTCACTTCACAGAAAATACTTCTCTTTCAGGAAATATTTTCTTATACTTTTCTTTGTGGATTGAAGAGCTAGCCATCTGCTGCAGCAAAGTACATCTAGAGCGTCTTATGCTGTGTATAATTCAGTCTGAAGTCTTAAAACATGTCTTTAACAGGTTTTTACTTTTTGAAAGCTTATTTAAAAATGTGCACTACACAGTTTACAGTAATAAACTGAGGTAAAAAAATAACAATAGTAAATTCTGACCGGTCTGTTTTGCCATTTCCCTGCATACATCACTTGTACGAGGCGCAGTATTTACTCCTAGCATGCAGCATGTAAGAGAACTGGTTCTAGGACACTGGAGTGTGTAATGGATGAAAGGTGAAAACTTTAATTTTAGTTAAAAGCACATTAAAAATAGTTGACTTTCTGCATGGAGAAGGAGAAAATGTTTTGAACAAAGCAAAATATCTGCTGAATGCCTTGTTTTTCTTTTGTGATTTGACAAGATTCAGCCATAGGTAGAAGCTGGAAGCAAGTAAGAGATTGAAGAAAGTTGGCCTTAGCGATATTTCTCTCCTGTTATGTCGGTGCTTGAATTCTCTCCTGTTATGTCAGTGCTTGAATAAATGTCAGACATTTTTTCAGTGATATTTATTCAGACTGGGTTCGTGGGAGAAGAATATAGCCTATCACGCTAGAAAGTGTGTGTGTGTGCATAAACACACACGTATGGCTGGGGTTAACGTTAAGGTTAAATATGCTTCTGGTTTTCTGATTATAGTACAGATTGCATATCACCTATGAAACAAAAACTATCTCAGAGTACACAGTCTCTTGAATTTCACCAAGTATGTTAAGTTGTGCTATACGACTGTCATTGTTCAGTGCTTTTGCCATCTCTATCTGCATAAAGGAGTTTTGATAAGTTGGGCAGTTGGATACACTGTGGTGCTTCTTCTTTTGGTAGTACGGATCCAGTTTGTGTTTGTGTCTTAGCTTCGTGAGTTTTGATAACTATGCAGAAGTAGAGAACTACTGCAGTGCTGTTTTTGCATCCAGAGTAGGAAATAGTCTCAATTTTTTATGCTATGTATGAAAAGTACTGAAAAAAAGCTATAGCAGTGTTATGTGTTTTACAGTCCAAGTATGTCACTGTCTCTTGTTAAGTATAAACGAGTTCTGCCAATTATGCAAATGTAGAGAAACACGACAGCCAGTGTAGTCATGTCCATCCTCAGAGTACAACACTATCTCCTTTCATTTATATGCTTTTTACAGTCTTAGTAGGTCATTAGTGCTTGCTTCAGTTTTTAAGGAAGTTTTGCTATTAAGTAGTGAAATAAAAGTTTCGTTGTCGTTGTTCTAAATTTTTTTTTTTATAATGCAAGAATATTGTCTCTGCCTTCAAAATTTTTAAAAGGACATTTTGTTAAGTATGTAAAGAAGTAAAATAAAACTACCAGTGTGCTATGCTTTCTACAGTCTGACTTATGTAGAAATAAGGTTATCACTCTGTTATGTTTTTTTAAACACCAAGTATGTCACAGTCTGTTGCTTCAGTTTTTATAAGGGAATGTTACTAATATAACAGTCTACCATCATTTTCAAAATCCTGTGAGCTACAATTTCCAGAGATGGGAAGGCTGCAAAGAGAGCTATCATTTGGCTTTGAAGAGTTTCTAGGCCTGTGAAATTACAATGTGGACAACAAAAAGATTAGCACTGTAAGTCTCTATGTATTAACCGGTGCCTTCAGACTGAGCTGTGTCTATCTGTTTGTGGTTGCGTGAGGTGGCTGGTGCAGGTTTATTGATGTTTAAACATTTAGTTGCACCCTTTGTGACCTCAAAGACTTTAGCACTCCAGGGATGGTTGAAGACAAATGAAGTACAACTATTCAGATGGAACGTTATGGTCAGTACATAACTTCTTTATCTGAAGTAGTTTACTTAATTTGATCTTCAACCTGTGGGAGAGAGTCCCCAGCTACTAAATTCCTGGGTGGCCCTCATGGAAGGGTATTCCTGAGTACCGCGGAGCTAAAGGATGCTCTCCCTCTAGATGTCAAATCCAATTTATAATGGGAGATAAACATATGAGACGAAGACCAAGTAGCTGCCGAGCAAACATCATCTAAAGACACCCTAGACCAGAAAGCTGCAGATGTAGCCAAGGACCTGGTGGAATGAGCTTTAACCTGACCTGGAGGAGACATGCCTTTGTCCTTGTAGACCTGCAGGATGCATGAAGAAATCCATCTAGCTATCGTGACCTTGGAAATAGGTTTGCCCATAAAGGGTTTATAGAATGAAACAAACAATTGATCATATTTACAAAAATGTTTTGTCCTGTGTAAATAGAATCATAACTGTCTGTGAACATCCAACATGCGTAGTTTGTATTTCATTTTGTTGGTAAAATTGGAAAAGAACACAGGCAAATTTATAGTTTGATTGATATTGACTGGTGATGCCACCTTAGGAAGAAAGGATGAATTGGTGCGAAGGGAAACTCTATCTTTATGAAAAAAATCATGTACAGGAATTTTATGGACAAGGCCTGCAGTTCCGAGACCCTCCTGGCAGAGGTAATAGCGACCAGAAAAACTGTTTTCCATGACAGATTTAGATTTTAGATCAACAGCAGCGGCAGGCTTGAAAGGTGGAATGACCAGAGCTTGAAGAACCATAGTAAGGTCCCATGGGGGGACAGGATCTTTGACTGGGGGGCGTAGCAAAAAAGTGCCTTTAATAAAGGCTTTACAGAGTCTGGAAGATGCCAAGGATGCAGAATTCTCGCCCATAGGAAAATGAGAAATGACAGCCAATTGAACTCTGACAGTAGAAGAACTAGCTCTGTGCTGGAAAATATCAGCTAGGAAATCAAGAATAGCGGAAATAGGAGCCGTGAAAGGATCTAAACCCCTCTGAGAGTCCCAAAAAGAAAAATGTTTCCACTTCCTGCTATAAACCTTTCTGGTTGAAGACTTATGAGCAGCTACCAAAATAGATATAACTGAGGAGGAAAGTCCGAGAGTCCTAGCAATTACGGGAACCGGAGCAGCCAAGCCATGAGCTTCAGGCTGTCCAGATTCAGATGAGGCACCCCTGATGGATGTGAAATCAGATCCTGAAAATGATATAGGATCCAAGGTGGAGCCAGAAGGTGAGACCAAAGGAAGGGAAACCATACATGGTGAGGCCAGAATGGAGCAATGAGGATCACCTTGCTCCCCAGTCAACAAGCTTTCTGCAGAAACCTCGGGATGAGAGGGACTGGAGGGTAAGCATACAGAAGACCAGGAGGCCAAGCATGAACTAGAACATCTCTGGGGGACTCCCCCGGTGGGGGTTCAGCGCGAAAAACCTGCTACACTTCACTTGGGAAGGAGATGCAAAGAGATCTCAGCAAGGTTGACCCCACTCGCTGAAGATCAGTTCCACTACTGACGGATTCAGAGACCACTCATAAGGCATCAGAATGGTCCAACTTAGCCTGTCTGCTAGAATGTTGGACTGTCCCGGAATGTGCATTGTGATATGAAAGCGACCGGTGGAGATCACCCATTCCCACACTCTCATGGCCTCGTGACAAAGGGGATAAGATCTGGTCCCTCCCTGTTTGTTGATGTACCAGACTACCAACATGTTGTCTGGATAGCAATCGTCCCCAGAGGAGAAAGAAAAGCACGAAGGGCCTGCAACGCTAGAAAGACCGCCCTCATCTCTAGGACATTGATATGCAAACTAGTCTCCATGGGGGACCACAGGCCTTGGACTGTCCTTCCCGAACAATGCTCCCCCACCCGAGTTGGGAGGCATCCGTCGTCACTGTGGCTTGAGCCGGGGCTGGAACAAAGGGTCGTCCCTCCAAAATGTCTGGAGAGCTCATCCACCATATGAGGGACGACCAACACACTTGACTTAGGTGGATAGGATAGGTTAGCGATAAATCCAACAGGGACCACTGAACCGCCAAAGTCCACTGAAGAATCCGCATGTGTAGTCGGGCACATGGAAGGAGAGTTATGGTCACCATCGAGCCTAGGGCCCTCAATACAGATTTCACTGTCAGGAGATGAGAATGGTAAATTAGGGAGACATGCATCCTGAGGTTTTGAACTCTCTCCGAGGTCAGGGACACTTTGCCTTGAAGTGTGTCTATCCTGTCCCCAATGTAGTCTATCACCTGTACAGGCTCTAGTACAGATTTGGATGTGTTGATTGTGATATCCAAACTCAGGGCGAGTGTCAGAAAGTAGTCCCTGGTTTGGGAAAGTAGATGCCTGGTGGGAGCAGTGAAGAGCTAATTGTCCAGGTACGGATAGACCTGAATCCCCTGTAGCCTCAGGTGAGCCGATACCACTGCCATCACTTTGGTAAACACCCTGGGGACTGTGGTGAGACCAAAGGGTAGGGCTCAAAATTGGTAATGAGTGGCCCTTAGCCGGAAGCGGAGGAACCTCCTGGAGCTTCTGTGCCTCTTTATGTGATAGTAAGCATCCTGGAGATCTAACGAGCGCATCCAGTCGCTCTCCTGCAGGTACTGCATGATGGACTGTAGTGTGATCATCTGGAACTTTTCTTTGGCCACTGACAGGTTCAGGGTAGAGAGGTCCAGAATGGGCCTTAAGTCGCTTGTTTTCTTTGGCACCAAAAAGAACCTGGAGTAGGAGCCCGATCTGGACTGATCTGGGGGGACAGTTTCGATGACTAGTTTTTCTAGCAGCTTGGAAATTTCCTGTGCTGCCACCTCCCTATGCATGGGTGGAACATCCGGGAGGTGTTTGGGAGGGGTTGGAGAACCCACAAAGGGGACAGAATATCCTCTGGATATGAATTGCAGCACCCAGCGGTCCATTGTTATGGACTCTCAAGCCGCTGGGTGCAAGGACAATCGTCCACCGACTGCCTCCAGAATAGAGCAGTTGGGCAACCCCTCAGGGTTGCTGCCAGAGTCTGTCCGAGAAAGGCTGTCGAGACCGGAAGTTTCGTGGACCCCTTCGGCCTCTGGGCTAGCATCCATTCTGTCCCCTTCTGCCTCTGGGGGAAGAAAAGCCCTGAGTGTCCTTGGAATACTGAGACTTCCGAAACCACATCTTCTTTTGCCCTCTCTGGTTCCGGGAAAAGGACCTTTGAGGGTTAGAGAAGCAGATCCTAATGGCAGACAGTGTCTTCCGGTCCTTCTCACACTAGACTAGTGTCTCTTTGATGGTCTTACCAAACAGAGTCAAGCCGTCATAAGTGGCATTGGCAAAGGACACCTTAAAGGGTTCAGTAAATTGGCACAACCTGAGCCAGGCGTTATGCCTCATGGACACACCGGACCTAGCCACTCCTTCCATTACATGGGAGAGGAGTTGCATGGACGTATTCGATGCTGCTCTCAAAGTGGCCATTTTTGTGGAGAACAAAGCCTTGTCCTCCTGCGACATGGACTTGGGTGGAGACTCCTCCAGCTCCTTCATCAGGTCGCGCTGGAGTCTCATGACATGGGCCAAGTAATTCAGTGCCCTTATTGAAAAGGTAGCTGAAGCATACACCTGCTTCCCTAGCCGGTCCATCGTCCGAGACTCCCAGTTAGGAGGGTGGACCGAGGAACTTTCCTGAGATAGTTCCCTCTTTGTGGCTGCTGCTACCACCATGGCGTCCACAGGGGAGCCCTTGTTCCAAGAAGGCCTGTTTATAGGGGGACTCAAAACCTTATCGGGGCACTTGGGGATTGGCTCCATGGTATCAGGTTCCTTCATGCCCACGAGGTGATCAAATCCACTAAAGCATCCATGGGGGGGGCACCCAAGACGTAGACGGACCCGTGCCGAAGGCCTACAGAAACACAGAGTCATCAGAGGAGGGCTTGGGGGCAGACCAACCTCCCCACTGGCGCAGGATCTCCATGATGTCTCCAAAGGAGACATCATTGGGAGGTGACCTTGGGGAGCCCTCCCCCTCATCTAAGTCTGTGTCCTCGGTTAGGGACACAGGGGAGTTCAAGTGCCTCCTCTTACATGTATGCTTGCAAGGCACATCTACCGTGGCGCTCTCCGGGGAGTGCTTGCAAGCCATCTGGGGGAACTGTCTGTGACCCTTCGGGTACGGGCTGTCCCTATGGTAAGATGACAGGGACCGAGGGGGCAGTCAGGGGCCTCAATCTGACAGATAGGACCCATTCTACCACATCGAATGCTGAAGGAAAGTGAAAGTCCTGTGAAGCCAATAAGGAAGATGGTCTTCGCCGGGTCCGATGTGATAATCGGAACCGGACCCCGAAGTAGCCGGAGCTCCGAGAGAGGAAACCTGGACCGACAACTTCAGAGCTGATGGTAAAGGTTCCACTTTCTCTGATTCGACCCCCAGACTACAACTCCGAGAGCAGCTTGAATCTGAACTGGTCGGATTCAAGGTGCTCCAGACAGCTGCCGGCATTGAGGACGCAAGGACCGTCGGCGCCGACGCCCCAACCAAGGCCAACCTCGGATCCGAGAACTCTGAAGTAGAAGGTCAGATTGGAAAAGGAGTAATATGCCGAAAAAAGGAAGCAAGCTGCCCCCTCCTGAGAAAGGGGGGCTGGCAAGACCCCCATCTAGATCTGCGTATGGATAAAGCGCCTCATCATCTTATCCAGATTCCATGGTTAAGAGAGACCGGGTGGACAGACGAGGCCACAGACTCTGACCTAGCTGGTCGGGAAGTTTTGGCCCAGGAGACTGAGCGTGCCTCCTCTGGCACCGGGGAGAACCTCGGAGATCGGAGCACAGGGGAATCACAGATCCGAGCAGATTTACTGGATGACGCGAGGTCCGGAGACCTCTTCCTCTTTTCCTTCATCCTCGACGCTCTCTGCTGCTCTCTACCCCTCCTCTGCTCCACTACCACAGGCTTAGAAACGGGAGTCTGAGTCCCAGCCTGGGAAGGAGGGGAAACCATAGGCAGCGAAGCGGGAGAGGCAGCCATGGCAGCCACCGTGACTGAAGCTGAGGATGAGGAGGGAGGATCAGTGGCAGGAAGAAGCCCCTTAAGGGCCAGCTTGGCCTGTCTTTCAAAGCCCGGGGGTTGAACCCTACACAAATGGCACAGTCAACATTAAGGTGGGCCACACCTAAACACAGTACACACAGAGTGGGGCCATCCACTGGGAAGAGCTTATGGCCACACGCTCTGCAGCACTTAAAAATAAGTTTTTCAGCCATGCTAGGGAAAGAAACAAAAAAAACTTTCCACTTAAAACTTTAACACACACCCACTCAACACGCACAAACTGACTAAAAGAGGGGGAGGGGCACACAGACAAACTACACTATCTAATAACTACTAGAAGCCTACACACGATGCCAACGCGATGGGAGGGGAGAAAGGGTACCTATGCTAATCTAATAAAACAATTAAGAAACTTACAATCCAAGAAAAATACCCTGCTAACTGGAGCTCCACAGACATGATGCTTTCACAAATCGCGGCAAACGAGATCTGGGGATGGAAGGCAAGGGAGGTGTATTATGGGTAAGGGGAGGAGTCTGGAGCTCGGAACTGATGCTAGTAATCTTTGCCGACTCGGATCCAATACAGATCCTTATTCCCAGAGGTTGAAGATCAAATAAAGTAAACTACTTCAGATATAAACTGTTATGTTTTTTTTAAACACCGAGTATGTCACAGTCTGTTGCTTCAGTTTTTTATAAGGGAATGTTACTAATATAACAGTCTACCATCATTTTCAAAATCCTGTGAGCTACAATTTCCAGAGATGGGAAGGCTGCAAAGAGAGCTATCATTTGGCTTTGAAGAGAGTTTCTAGGCCTGTGAAATTACAATGTGGACAACAAAAGATTAGCACTGTAAGCCTCTATGTATTAACTGGTGCCTTCAGACTGAGCTGTGTCCATCTCTTTGTGGTTGCATGAGGTGCCTGGTGCAGGTTTATTGAGGTTTAAACATTTAGTTGCACTCTTTGTAACCTCAAAGACTTTAGCACTCCAGGCTTACCATGTCAAGAACTACTACTTTAAAGTTCTCACAAATTTTTACTCATCATTTCAGTAATGCAGTCTATCCACTCTAGCTTCTACCACCCCCTTCTTTTCCCTTCGATCTTTGCCACCATCTGTGTCTTCTCTTGTGAATCCTGTTCCTTGCATTATTTGGATAAAGTTTTTGAGTTTAAGTTTTACTATCAAGTCTTCCAGTAAACCGGATTTATTTCTTTAAATATACTGGCTTAGTCAATCTTGTTGCAGTCAATGGAATTCTGAAATGTTTTCTCCAACACTAGAATTAAAAAACATTAACTTTCCAGAGTATAGTTCTACTTGTCCAACTTTCACAGCTGTAAGTTACTGCTGAGAAAACCACAGCTCTGACTACACACACTTTTGTTACTATGCAATTTTTTCTTCTACCTCCAAGAAAAACATTGCCACACTCCAGACTACCTCTAACAACAACTGCAGATTCACTGCAAACTCGCCTCTCTGTGAGCATAGGGTTCATAGGTAGGTACTAGGCTATTGGCCCTAGGGCCTATATAAGCCTAGCCAAATGGTACCCTGGCTTTTGCCACCAAAGAAAATTATTTTCCTGTGCCCCTGTCAAGCAGAGCCACAGAAGTGATCCCCGGGGTGAATTTCCTATCTCCCATCCAATCATCAAGATTTTTCTTGAAGAGTGCTAATGAAGAGCTTTGTTTGATACAGATAGGTAGTTTGTTCCAGAGTATGGGAAGTCTCTGGGACAGGAATCTATCCCTTCAGCATGTTCTGTTTATTGTGGTGACAAGATTTAGGTCCCTAGAGCGTGTAGCTCGGAGGGATTGGGATTTCTTTAAGTGGAGCATGTCCAACAGCTCTGGGTTTGACATAGCTTTGTATGTTAAGCAGAGATTGCCTCCGATAGGCGATATGCGACAGAGTAAAGTTTAAGTTTTTTGAGAAGGTCTGCGTAGGGCATCTGTTTGAGGCTGGTAATCCTCTTTGTGAGGTATTTCTGCGGCCTTTCCAGTTGTTGTAGATGTCTTGTGAGGTACATACCAAAAGGGGCGTTGTACTCTATAATGGGTCTAATGAGTGATGAGTAGAGGGGAACAATGACCTCTTTTTTTCCTGGATGAGAAACCTTTTGTGATGAGGTGTGCCACAGAGAAGGATTTCCTGACTACTGTGACAAAGTGATTATCAAAGGAGAGACTACTATCCACCTGTGCCCCAAGGTCTCTTATCACACTTTTGTGTGTTAAGTAGACTGCCACCTATGTGGTAGTTCATGGGTACAGAGCTTTTACCAAAAGGGATGACAATGCATTTTTTGGCATTGAGCTTGAGGCCATGACTTTGACACCAGGCATCTGTCTCAGTGAGGCCCTTTTGTAGGATGTCCACATCGTTAAGGAGTTTTGATTATGGCTCCTAGTTTGCAGTCATCTGCAAACTTTGTTAGCCTGTACTTCAGAAAAGTAGATACCTAACAGGAGAGGACCTAGGACTGAACCCTGTGGTACTCCACTTGTCACTGGTCTGAAGTTGGATTTAGAGTCTGCTTCTTTCACAGTGTAGGTTCTGTCAGTGAGCCAGTTGGCAACCCATCTTGTGACATAGGGATTTATACCTAGTTTAGTGAGTTTATCTATAATTCCAGAGTCGGGGGGGGGGGTTTCGAAAGCCTTAGCGAGATCTAGACAGGCTGTGTGAACCACCTTAGCCTCATCTACGGCTTTGGTGACCTCTTCAAAGAAGTCTATCAGGTTTAGGAGACATGATCTGCCTTTTACAAACCTGAACTGGGTAGGGTCCAGAATTTGTAGTTACCAATAGATACGTTCCACAGCCTTGCAGAGCAGGCTCGTCAGGCTAATGGGGCGGTAGTTCCCGGGGACCATGGTGGATCCCCCTTTGTGGAGTGGGATAACCGTTGCAATTCAGTGGGCACAAAGCCTGAGGTGAAGCTATGATTGAACATGGTACTTAGGTGGGGTGCCAGTTCGTTCTGTAGGTCATGCAGAATGCAGCCTGGGATGTTGTCAGGTCCCATGGATGCTGTGTTCTTGGCTTTGGAAAGTGTGTTTTTTACCTGTGCAGCCGTGATTACAGGAACTCTGCATTCTTCCTGTATAAATATGGGCCCTCTAGGGGGTGAGAGAGGGGTAAAGTTGCACTGAACCCATCTGCCAGGATGTTGGCAATATCAATTGGTTCTGTATATTTAGTGCCATTGTGCTGCAACTCAGAGCAGATCGGAGTGTTGCCATTGAGATTCTTGACATAGCTATAGAATGCTTTGTGGTTGTCTTTAGAATCAGTGGCAATTTTGTTTTTGTAACTAGCTTTGGAGGATTTTATGAGGGATCTCAGCTTCTTACTGAGGCTGACCACGGAGTTCCTCCAATCATGGGATTTTACTCTTTTTTGCAACAGCTTCTTTCTTCTGTTGTAGAGTTTGTTTATAGCAGGGGACCACCAGATTGGCTTCCTTTTTTTTTTTTTTTTGGAGGATAGCATCTTGGTTCTGTTAGGGATTGCACAATCTATGCACTCATGTAAATGCTTAAAGTGCATTTGTACAGGATTCAGCAGTCGTACCTCTATTGTCCATCAGCATGGGTGTCGTGAAGTTTTCCACTTCTGTCTTAAGAAGCGTGAAGTTGGCTTTGGAGACATTTTTTACAGTGGTTTCCTTAATGGGGGGATGTGGATGTCTAGGGTGATTAGCTTGTGGTCAGATCTGACCAACGAGGAATTGACCTCTGGTGTGGAACACCGGTTGCCCATGTTGGTAATGACCAGGTCTAGGATATTGCTGCCCCTGGTGGGGGTGTGGATAATTTGATCCAAGGTGATGGAATTTATGACTTCCAGAAAACGTTAAGCACAAGAGTTGGTACATGAGTAGTTTTCCCAGTTAATGGTGGGGTAGTTAAAATCGCCCATTATTAGGGTGTTAGGTTGTACCCTAATATTTTCCAGTGTATCAAGAAATGAGGAGTGGGAATTCTGGGGCATAGTGGGGGATCTGTAGCAAGCTACAATTTGGATTGCGGTCTTGCCCAGAGTTAGTTGCACTTGGATAATCTTGGATGCATTATGCTGAGCAACTAGCCTTGAGGTGTGAATATCCTTAATGAATATGGACACACCTCCGCCTTTAGTGTTTCACTCCAGGTTAGGTGGCCGAACGGTGTGTTATGAATTATAGCTTGGTAATGCAGGGGTGCTCTCTGGAGCATTGAACTAGGTCTCTGTCACTGCACAGATGTCGATGTTCTCCATTTTAAGGAGTGCCCTGAGTCAGTGCATTTTGAGGTTTAGACTTCTAGCATTACGTGGCATTACCCTCAGATTTTGCTTGCTTGTACCGGTCACAGTGGTGAATTTGTCATTTGAACCTTGCCTAAAAAAGGCACTATAGGGGTGGCAAGAGCCTTAGCCAGTATCCGGAATCCCAAGGGCAACAGGTACAGGCCATCTCTGGCAAAGCATTGTGGTTTGTCGATCATGTCATCCCAGGCAGACGGATACTGGATCCCCTTAGAATGACACCAGAAGCTTAGCCAATTGAAGTCAAGTCATTTTGTCCTTGTACTGTGGTATCATTATGGGTGATGGCAGGATGCTACTCAGGGCTAGGATCATACCTGCCTGGGCTACAAGATCAGACAGCTCCTCCATGTCTCTTTTCATGTAGTCCAGGGAGGTACAGCTCAGGTCATTCACACCAACATGGACAATGACAGAGTCATATTTGTACTTGTTGTGGAGTGACCAGAGTGCATGCATTATGTGGCAGATCCTGGCACCTGACAGGCAGCTGACAGCAACTTTCTCCTTGTTTAGCCTGGTGAGTGGAACATCAGTGTGCCTGACTATAGAGTCACCTATGACTAGAGTGTTGGGTACGTTGTTATGTCTTATGGGCTGTGGTTGAGTGGCACACTGAGTTTGTGGGCTATGTGTCATTTGGGTTGTGTTGGGGGGTGGAGGTTGCTTTGGAGGTCCCTGTTGCTTGGGTAGATTTTTATTGAGAGCCTCCGTGAATGTAGGTGTTTGTTTTGTGTTTCTGTGTATGTGTTTTGGTGGTGTAGGTTTTGAGGGAACTATGTGATGAGTGTGGTGTGATGCAAGTGTTTACTTCCGCCTCTTGATTGTCTAGTCCAGTCTTGGGTGAAGAGAACTTTGCTTCCAGTTAGGCTATATAAGTGCATCTCTCACAAGTTGTAGTGTTCGGTGGTAGGAGGAGAGGGTTGTCTGTGTACATGAGGCAATTGCTGCATTGCCCCAAGATGCCCAGATTCATCAGGTAGACAGGAGAAAACACTGGGAGCTGACCCTTAGACATGCCTGGATAGGTGCTTATTTATTAAGTACTAAAAACTGTTTTCCTCTAGACAAGTGAGGAAAGTTGAGTGTTGTAGTAATTTGCAGCTTATTTAGTGCTTACAACGAGTTCTGAACAAGTGCTGAGCTAAAAGAAACAGATTTGAGTGCTGAAACTAGAAAACTGGCTAGTTCTAAGAAACAAAATTAAGCTAGAAGGTTCCCTCCAACACAGAAAGACTTGGGGGCTCAGAAGCTTACAAACAGTCCTGGATACAACAAATCTGTATCTGGACTAGACAACTTACAAGAAAGGCATCATTGCATTACCCTACAAAAAGCCAAATGGCTACTCATAAAAGAAAGAGCTGTCCTATTTTTAGGATGGCAACTCTACACATTTACTCCCTTTGCAACCAGATGTCATGAAAAAAACAACTCCTCATACAACCTGAGACACTACTCAAAAGCGACAGCAACTCTCATTGTCCAGGAACCAACTCCATAGCACTGCACATGCTTTCTCCTCTCAGGCACCTACTTTTTGGCAAGCTCTCTCCATTCACATACAGGAAATCAACACTTAATCCGCATTCAGATTGCAACTCAAAGCACTTCTTCATTCAAGCCAAATGGTCCTTCTTCAAAATAGGACACATCACCTAACCTATCTCCTTTCTGAGTCTCCTCTCCTTTCAAAAGATTTTCCGAAGATTGATCATCTTTAGAAACTAATGTATATATTGTATATTACACTCTCCTTGATGGTACATTGCACTCTGTTCATTAGAATGTATATACACAGTTTTTTATATAATTAGTCTGAACTACTCTGTTATTGCTTGTATTTCTGTATTTTTTGTTTGTGAAATGCTTTGTATTTCACCCGGGCTAAGCCTGAAATCAGTCAGTATTGATCAGTGCACCACCCCAGTAGATAAATACAAATAAATAAATGTGACATTTTTGTTCTTTAAAATCTTATCCAGACTTGTCTTAGCTTTCCTTCTAAAAAGTATCTTTCAATTTCATGACTGCAGTTACCGTCTGACAAGATTGTGGAGTCCAGGAAAATAAAATGTCATTGCCTCCAATTTTTCTTTTGATCAGCATTAGCAAACCAGCCTTTGTGGTTTTTACTTTTCTTATTTTTTTTTTATTAAAAAAAATATGGCAGTGCAGGTCTTTCTACCTTTTTGCTAAGTATGTAAAAGTGGTAAAAGATTTGCTTATTATTTATTTATTTAATGCATTTGTTAACCAGGAAAATCTACTGGGCCTAGGGTGAGCCCATTTTCACTAGAGGCCAGGGAAGAAAAGCTCCACATAACATTACTAGTACATACAAGAAAAAGCACAATATACAGTGTATATACAGTCTCAATGCATGGAAATAAATTAAAGATAATTATAGTAGTATAGATCTTCATCAACAGGGTCTTCAAATGTTCCTCACTTTTAGACATCCGCTTGTCTGAGGTTGTTAATATTTCTCCCAGCAATTTTGATTCCAGCATTTGATTTTTCTAGCCTAGAATTTTACAGGTTATATTCAGAATAGAAGCTGATTACGCAGATTGACAATAAATAGCCTTGTCTTGTTCCTTTCCCATCTTGAATCAATAAGTTATTCTACATTCAGTTCTAACTGTTGCTTCTTGTTCTATATACAGATGCCTCATGAGGAAATAAGCTGATACAGTATCCTCATTTCTCCAAGTACTTTTCAGAGTTTGTTAGAGTTCATAGAGTTAAAGGCTTTAGAACAGTCAACAGAGCAAAAGTAATTATTATTAATCAGGAACATCCTTGCTTTCTCCATTATCCAGGGGCCGTTTGTAATTTTATCTCCAGTGCATCGGTTGCTTCCATACCTCCCAACTATCCAGATTTTCACAGAATGTCTAGACTTTTGCCTTATATATTGTGGTCTGTTCCTTATAAAACTTGTGTTATTTTTCTGCCATGTCACTGGGATGATCTCAGGACTGATGTCACTAAATAATTACATACACCTGAGTTTCAGACTTCAAATCCTTCAGAAAATGCATCTTAACACAAATCTTATTATTCTAGCACGTCTGAGTTTAATAGAGCAAATATGTAACATGATGTGAGGTAGTGCCAGCTATGCCAGGAGGAGGGGGAGGAGTGGGGCAGTGGATGTGTAATATATGCCAGCATAGCTACCTGGAGTTTTGTTAAGAATTATATGTCATTTGTATATCAAACTGATTTGTAAAGGTGCTTGTGTTAAATGAACCAACAGTGGGTCCTGCTGGACAAAAAAGAAATACACCTGTATGTCAGACTGTACTGCATCTGTTGAAATGAATGTATTGCATCAGAGGATACTGGAAGAGAAGTTAATGTCAGTCCAGCTAACTTTGAAAAATAACCTGAAATTAAATTACTTGGTATAAACCATAAAGACTGTATGTCACAGATCTGAATGCAGCCATAGATGCAACACCTGAGAAAACAAGGACTAGGAATCTTGTTGCATTGTTCTTAGAGGTGAATTAATTGCTACCCTAGAAGGGTGGAAGTGTTGACATGGTTTTACAGCTTCCAGATGCTGTAATACATCTTAGGAAAGTGCTGTGTATGCATATTGTGACACATATGTGAAAATTCTTGGCTCAGCTTCTAGTAAAGGGGGTAGTGTGGGAACCACAGTCAGGTGACCAGATGTGATGTCATTCTATAACCCACTTCTGAAATTATACTAGATGAGACAGCAGTCTCAGGCCAGACTGTTTGTGAAACCTGATAAGAAATACCATTCACCCACATCAACTTGCCTTGCTCTATTAAGCAAGTAGGAAACAATAATTCTTTAGATCAATCAGGAAAATATGGTGAGATTAGTTAAGAATGTTTTTCTGTATCTGTGCAACTCTTTCCATCTGTGTTAGTTTTAATACTCCCTGTGATTGACTCTGGTGTTTATTATAAATGCATATTCACTATTTTCATGTTTTTTTATTATTTATTATTAAATATATTTAAACTTTTAATTGTGGCTGGTCTTTTTAGGAAACATTTTACCTTTGCGTGCTTATATTTAGTGACACTGTGGCATCATGCTCCTGAAAGTCTTGCTATTCAGTCAACATTACCATTGGTTTTAGTATTAATTTCACTCTATAATTGAATTCCCTGTTGAGAGCCTTAGAGAAGCTGGCTAGTTGCAGTGGAACCTTCCCTGTTGAGAGCCTTAGAGAAGCTGGCTAGTTGCAGTGGAACCACATTATAGCACTACGTCACATTATTGCACATCTATCCCTATTTTTGGGTCACTGTCCCCCCATTATGTTCGGCTTTGTTCATATTTCTTGCATTAAGAGGTTGAGAGCTATGGTCGCTTCTAAAGCGAGCTGCACATCTAGCAGTTCTTAATCCATACACTGCTACAGTCTAGCTTACAGAACCTTGACATCATGTGAAACAAGTACAAATGTTTGTTAATTTCAACACTTTTGCATTGTCCTCTTTAGGATTAGCATGTAAATGGACCTTTTCCAATCTAATGGTTACTGTTGAGTTTTCCAGCTGTTAAATTCTAAACAGCACTGCAACAGCATCATCTGGACAGGCTATAAATAATTCAGCTAGAATGTCATCACTTCCTGCATCCTTGCTGTTAGCAAGGCTTTCTAAGGCCCATTTAATTTCATTGTCCCGGATATCCAACTTTAGATCAGAGAACATACCGTTAACTGCATCTGTGAAATTGGGGGTCCTTCTTGTATAGTTCTTCTGTATACCAGTCACCCTAATATCTTCTGCTTCTATTAGGTCACTCTCATCTTTGTCTTCTATGATGCTCATTTTTACTTAGACGTTTCCCTTAATATCACCACTCATCCTGAACAGATCCCTTGTCCCTCCCTTTCTATTGTGTTCTTCTGACTGGTGCAGATTACTCACAATTTTTCTGCTCTTTCTACGCATATATTTAGCACAGTAATGTGTAATGACTGTAATGTAGATGACCTTACCTTGTACATGAGTTCATTCATTTTAATTGGAAGTATGGCTAAAAAGAAGGAAAGGAACATAAAAGCAAAGCACAGTGTTTTCAACACTGAGTGGACTTGCTGACTTGTCAGGAAAAACAATAATAAGCTGTGCCTTGTCTGCTAAGAAACAATTTCAGTAATAAAATAATATTATCCTTAGAATCTAAGCCTTCAAATTAATCAACATTAAATGCAAATTAAAGAAAAGATAAAGTAGCCAGTCAGGCAGAAAAACTCAGTGGGGAACAGAAAATTTTCAAACAGGTGAGCACTTATAATGACGCTACTACAACAGTTGGCTTTCATATGTAGTTATTTCAATAGAAATTGCAGAGACTATCCTTGGATAGGTGCTAGAAAATTTACCCAAGGACTGCTCCTGCATGTCTAATTGACAGAGGCAGCTCCTAATGGTTTACCCTAATTTCAGGTCTCCTCAAATTATCTAGAGTATGATCCTAATTATTTTCATACTGGTTAATATATAATTATCGACCACTGGATGGGTAAGGCTAATCTAACATTAAAAGGAAAAATTAATTCAAGCAGGAAAAGGAAAATTGTCTAGGCTTAAAAATGGCCTGCAAGGGCAGTTAGCCTAGTATTTACCTGGAAACCTATAACATATAACAGGAGATTTGCTTTGTAAAAAGACTAAGAAATTCAACTGAAGCTGTCTGATGATCATTTTTCTAGGGATCATGAAAAGTGCCAGTATGTGTACATGAAGGTTACTGAACTTTGGTGTTCACCGATTTACAGAAATAAGTACAGACAAAGCATTCTTCAAGAGTTCTGCAAAACTCTGGTGAACAGTAAAACATATATACATGTTACAATATGCTATGAGCTCAGCATTTTTTGCTAAATAATGAACATGAAGAACACTTGTTCTGACTAACATGTTGTTTTGCAGATATTTTTAAAAATTCAGCTTCAACATTCACCCCAGACTATGATAAGGTTGTTGCTGAAAAGAGATGCAGCATTTCATGTTGATTATAAAAATACATTTCCCTTTTGTAAGACACACCGTTAACATTTGCATACCTCTTTAGTAATGTGTCCAAAAATGAAATTAAAAAGATTACAGTACCTGAAAAATAGTGCAGAACAAAGTTTTTTACACAGAATGCATGGATAAATACCCAATAGTAACCGTTTAAAATCATGACATACTGCAACTGTGCCTTGTGTGCCACAAAACATAAGGCACCCAATCTAACAGAAAAAAAAGCTTAGTGGGGAATAGAAAATGTATTCTTAATACACACCTACTCGAAAAAGCATATGGCTAAATATCAAATTTCAAAATTTGAAGTAAAATAGCTGCTGCTAGAAAAAAATCTTTACAGAGGGTGACTTCAGTGTTCTGGACCAGTGGCGATGTGCATCACGGTAACTGATGGACTATAGTGCCGCCATACACATCCCCCTTACAGTTTCTTCTTTTATTCTATGCTATTTTTTAATAAAAAGCTTTGTGAACTATTTAATAAAGATAGAGCCAGAAAGTTGATCCTGTCCATTAGTTACATTCCTGCAGTCTTAACAATGGGTTCTGTGCATAGGTTTTAATGGGCACACCACTGCATGCAAAGTCTAGTGGTGCCATCACCATGGGATAAGTTAACTCGATGGTTTAATACAGAGTGGATTAATTAATAAATAGTAGGAAATGAAATAATGGGAGGGAAAATATACCATGCTGATAGTGTACAAGCCAAGTGTTGAACTGTTCATTGGTGTTTACTAGGCTAATGACCACAGGGGCCTTTTTAAGCCTAGCCATGCATCCCAAATCTCTGACAAGTTCTGATACCCTTGTTAAGTGTGAGCATGGGCCTGGAAGAGGAACCATTTGCAGGTTACCTGTGTCCATTAGAGACATGGGTGCCAAACTAGGAATGAATTTCCGGTTTCCCGTCCAATTGTCCAAGTTGCACTTGAATTGGATTAGGGAGGAACTCTGCTTCACATGGATGGGGAGCCTGTTCCACAGACTGTAGTCTCTGGGATACATACCTATCTCTCCAGCACGTCATATTTATATCACAGGCAAGGTTTAAGTCTTTAGAATGGGTAATACTGGTGCTATCTGTTTTGTGGATATGCATCAGAGTAAGGTTTGACAATGCCCTGTATGCCAAGCATAAATATCCCATAAAAAGCCTGTAGGAGACAGAATACAGGGATAGGGCCTTGAGGCGGTCTGCATACAACATTTTACTTACACCCTGTATTCTTTTTATGAGGAACTTCTGTGGACATTCCACTTGTTGGATATGTCTGGTTAGGTACATACCAGAGGGGACACTGTACTCAATGCTAGGTCTGATGAATACTGAATACAGTGGAACAATGAGTTCCTTGGACCTAGATGCCATACCTTTGTTTATAAGTCGAGCAACATAAAATGATTTCCTCACCACTGTAGACACGTGATGGTCAAAGGCTAGATTACTATTCAAGTGTGTCCCTACGTCCCCGACTACTGGGTCAACTCTAAAGGGTGTGTTGTCAATACGATAGTTATCAGGGATGGATGACTTCCCAAAGGATACTATTATGCATTTCTTGGCATTTAGTTTTAGTCCATGGGTCTGACACCAGTTGTGTGTTTGTCAGTCTTTCCTGGAGAATATTTGTGTCAGCGTGAAATTCAATAACAGCTCCTAATTTGCAATCATCTGCAAAGTTAGTCAGCCAGAGACCACTGACATTGGCCTTGTCTTCGGAGAAGTAAATGCCAAAAAGGAGCGGTCAAAGGATTGATTCCCGAAGGATTCCATTTGTGATTGGCCTCTTTGTAGAGGTGGACTCCCCAATTCTAATTTCCAGGGTCCTGTCTGTGAGCCAGTTGGCTATCCACCGGGTGACATATAGGTTTGTACCTAACCTCTTGAGTTTGTCAACAATGCCTGAGTGGGGTATTGTGTCAAATGCCTTGGCCAGGACAAGGTAGGCAGTATGAATGATTCTGCCCTCATCCAGTGCTTTGGTGACCTTCTCAAAGAAGTCCACCAGGATGAGTAGGCATGATCTGCCCTTGACAAAACCAAACTGGGTTGAGTCTAGTGTCTGGAGATTTACTCTCTCTACTGATCATCTCCATGATCATCTTCTGTTAAGGGACACTTACTGCATGTGCTGACTATGGGGATAACCTTGAAAAAGCAAGTTTCCAAAATAAGGAACAATCTTCTCTGCTGACTTCAATGCCACACTGTAGAGTTATGTTTCACATTTTCACACTCCAATAACATGTAAGTGAAAATAACAAAAAAAAATTAAAAATATACATTTTTAGCTTGAAGAATTACTTAATTACCTCCCTCAGAAATCTACCTCTGTGAACCTTGAGTGCTTTCGTCAGAAGAATGGGGGCCCTCTCTACTTTCCAAGTTATGAAGGTCTGATCTAGTACACAGCTAGAATGAAACAGTGTTAAATAAAGATGTCTGGAAATGTGTCTTAGCCTTGAAGCACATTCTAAAGTGCACCGCTATCACATCACAGAGCACAGCATACTTTGTTTTAGCATACTCCTGCTGGCAACACTGATTTGTTAAAAATAGGTACAATTATTTTGTTAATTTTCACATAAACACAAGAATACAAGAGAGTCTTGCTATAAATATTTGTATGAGAAGAAATCAAAGAATTTACCTCAGGGTCTTCAATAAGCGTGACAACTCTTCCTGGCTGAAAAGTAAAAGCATATGTAATTCGGATTAAACACATTTAAAAAAATAAAGCTGATTAAAGTGCCATGTTTGTTATCAGTATTTTTTGCAACTAGCAAGCAACTTCAAAATACAAATGCCAAAGCTCCACTTTTATCATATGATACTTTTATCACAGCTATTTCCACCACAAAATTTTAACTGTATATATTGAATTTTAAGCTCAGATCTACTACACACACACACACACACACACACACACACACACACACACACACACACACACACACACACACACAAACAAAATCAAATGCACAAGTTTCCCTTGCAATACTCCTGACCAGTCAAAAGGAATGCCCCATCTTTACCTGTCAGAATGAAACTGAAGTATAAATCTCGTGTTTAGTTACACTTGATACCCACCTTTGTGACTTTGTTGATTTTCACAATATTTCCCTAATAATGGGATGGTACCAATTGTTATTACTTATATAATGCTAGACACTCCAAATGTCAGCTTTACAAAACTGGAACTGTGTGACTGATGTATCACTCCTTCACATGTGAAAGATATTATGTTTGAAGAAGAATCTCCATCAGTAAAGTATAAGAAAACAGTAGTATGTAGTACATGGGTGTACAGTGTGCTATGCACACATGAATTATTAAATCAAATACAACTTTGGAGAACTTGTATGCAGGCAGGAGATAATGTAGATAGTGGGAGAGTGAAAGATTATGTTATGGGTAATGTGATAAAGTGTATGTCGGTAGCATACCTGTGGGTGATTGGAGTTTGGTTATGTTTTGGTGTTAAAATAATAGTTTTGTGTATGAAATTGGGCAAGAAGATTTGTAGAGGAGTGAGCTGTCATTTGAGGGCAGAGGATAAGCAGTGTGACTTGCTAAGGAGGTGTTGTTTTTAGACTGCTTTTGAAGAGAGGTAAGGATGTTATGGAGGTAATGTCTACTGGGAGTTTATTCCAGATTTTTATCAAAGTAGTTGGCAAATAGGGAATCAACTGCTTGGTTTTTGGATAAGTAGGTTTTTATTTGTTGTTTGTTGGTGGAACTTAGTGGTCTAATGGTTACATAGGGTTGTAGAAGGGTTTGTAGGGATGGTATTTTGTCAGGATATGAATGGAGTTTGTGGGATATTGTTAATTGTGTACAGTGTAGGAGGTGGGGGAGTTCTATCCAGTTAAGTTGTTTAAGAGCGAGACAGTGGTGTGGCCTAGTTGGTGAATTGGTGGCATATCTTGCTATTTTATTATAGCAGGATTCAAGTTTTTGTAGTTCAGATTTCTTGAGATTAGTGAGAATGGGGGCAGCGTACAATAAGGTGGATATTAAATGAGTTTGGGCAATAGCTATTCTGGTATTTTAGGTGAAGTAGAGTTTATTTCTGTATATATGCACCTTTTTACTCTTTGGGAAATGTGAATATCAAATTTAAGTTTGCAATCGATTTCAACCCCTAACAGTTTAGTGTGTGGTGATGGGGTGATGATGGTATTGTTAACTGAACAGCTGAAGAAGCTTCTGGGGGGGAGGGGTTTTCTTAGGAAGGAAGACCATTAGCTTGTTTTTTTTTTTTTAGGGTTTAATATTAGGTTGGCATTTGTGAGCCAGGACTTTACATCATGAAAGGCTTTTTGAGTTAGGGTCTGAAGATCCAACAGAGAGGGTGCAGAGCAGATGACTGTGGAGTCATCTGCATATTGGATGAGTAATGCATGTGTGGTTGCTAAATGGAGTTTAAGAGTAAATATGGAGAATAGAAGTGGGCCTAGGATAGAACCTTGAGGCACTCCTAGAGTGACAAGTAGTAGGGGTAATAGAGTTTGCTGCCATGAGACTGCTTGTTGCCAACCTGTGAGGTAATCATGGAACCATGCAAGAGTGGAGTTTGAGAAATAGAGGTCAGTGAGGGTATTTAGTAGGTTAGTATTAGAGACCATGTCAAATGCTTTTGACAGGTCAATGAAGCTAGGAGAGACATAGTTGATATTGGTCCTATGGAAATTGACAGTGTTACTGAAAGACATTAGTGCAGTGGTTGTGCTATGGTATGGTCTGAATCCATGTTGGGTATTAGTAAGGAGATTGTTAGAGAGGAGGTAGTCAGTAAACTGTTTGTGAACTACTTTTTCCAAGTATTTTTGATAGTGGAGACAGTATTGCTATTGGTCTGTAGTTGTTTAGTTCAGTTGATGGGCCGCCTTTGTGTATGGAAGAGATATATGAGGTTTTCCAAATTGGAGGGACTTGGTGTTCAACTATGGATCTATTGATAAGTAATGAAATGGGGTATGCTCTACCTTCTGCTATCATTTGTTAGTATTCAGCTTGTAGACCGTCTGCAGCTAGTTTAGTGGGTTTTAGTTTCTTTGTTAGTCTTTTGATAGTGTCAGTCAGTTGATACTGGTTGGAGAGAGAATTGTGCTGTGGTGTTTGTTGTGGGGGGTGGGTGTTTGGTTGTTGAGGCAGTTTGGGTTTTGGATAGTTCTAAAATAGTTTCTGTAAAGTATTTGTTAAATTGAGTAGCAATAGTGTCTGTTTTATTTGTAGTGGTGGGAAGGGGTGTTCCTGATTTCCCTGGTAGAAGAATATTGTTAATAGTGGACCAGAATTTTTGCGGATTTCTGTGGTGCTTATTTTGTATTTCTGTACAGTAGTTGATTTTATCTATTTTTATTTGTTTCTTACCTTTGTTTCTAAGTTCTTGGTAAGTTTGCCATTTGGGTTGGGACTTACTAGGTTTCCAGGTGGACCAAGCCTTATGAGTAGGTTTAATGTTTCTTTTTTTTAGCCAAGGGGCATAGTTAGACTTAACACGCATGTTTCTAATGGGTGCCTGAGAGTTTAGCATGGAGAGGAAGGCAGCATTGAAGTGGTTATCGCTTCTTGTAGTGGGAGAAGTTTTAATGGTGAACAATTACAGCTTCTAAGTATTTCTAGGAGTTTTTTGGAGTTGAGCTGTGTTTTTGTTTCTTATCTGTAGTAGAATCACCTGTTTTGTTGGATTCATTTTTTTCTAAATATATAAGTGGGACAGTGGTCACTGAGGGTGTCTTATAGACAACATGAGTTGGGGTAGAGGGCAGGCCTCTTTGTTAGCATCCATTCTAATGTGGAATGTTTATTGGTAGATTTGTCAGTCCTCGTGGGAGATCAGATGTGTTGTGTGAAGCCGTGTAAGTTAATAGAGTTTTTGGGGTTTGGAGAATTGCAATCTGACCAATCTATGTTGAGATCACCCATTAGGAGCATCTCCTGGGGTGGGTTATTACTGCACCATAGTAAGATGTTTTCTAGTTTTGGGATATTATCACCTAGTGGCAAGTAGAGACCGATTATGTGTGATTATGTATATATATATATATATATATATATATATATATATATATATATATATATATTTGTTGGTGTTGATGTTGAGTTTGGCAAATATCATTTCTGCATTTTTAAGTTCTAATGGTGCAATATCTAGTGTTCTATGAAGAGGCGGTTCTTAAAGAGTAGAGCAACTCCACCACCCCTTTTGTTTTTTTTCTGTCATTGCGTATAATGTTGCAACCTGGTGGAAGTATTTCATTACTGTTTGTGCTGGGGTTTAGCCATGTCTCTGCAAGTAGTGTGATGTCTGGTGAGTATAGAGAAATGTTGGCATAGAGATCATGGATTTTGTTGTTAATGCTTCTTATATTTATATTTAGTATTCCTATATCGGCTATGTCTCTGTGTGGAATTGTATGTTCTTGGTTGGTATGTGGTTGAGGGGGATTGACTATGGATAGGGCTGAATATAATTACTTGATTGTTTAATCAATTAACTAAATTAGGTAATTATCTGTGTATGTGAGTGTATTTATACTCACAGTAAGTTTCACAATAGCTTGTCTGAAGAAGTGTATGTAATTTGTTACACGAAAGCGCTAGCAAGTAAAAGATTTTGGATTTTACATCGACTACTGTGCTTTGTTGGATTCACCTTATTGTTTTCTTGGTTTGTGCAACTTTTCGAAGTTTCTTGTTCTTTTATGGATAGGGGTTTGTTGATAGGACCGTGGTTGGGATGAATGTCGCCACTTAGGGCTAGCCTTGAGGCTATTTGGACATAAAGAGTTTTCTAAAGGTTTTGTCATATTGTAAGCAGATATTGGGAGATTTGTTTTTGTGCAGTTGTGGGGATTTGATGTGAGCTACACTAGTGTTAGTTAGGATGGAGCTGCATATAGCTATGTTAACTGGGTTGATAGGCAAAGACTGGGTGTTAGAGGTGGAGTGGGCTGTGGGGGGATTGGGGATGTTTGAGTGACGAAGTGATGTAGGTTGCTATTATTAATAGTGTTAGTGAAGTTATCAGAAATATTGTGTGGTTTATGGTGTTGGTGTTAAGCTGGGAGTGCTTTGATTTGTTAGAGTTAGTAGGGCAGTTGGTGGTGGCCATATCTACTGTGGACTATGAATGACTTGGTGTATGCAATATTGTTTTGGAAGGGAGGTACAGTAATTAGTTGCGGTGTGACTGGTAGATGTGGGATGGTAAGTAGGGGTTATGGGTGGGTGTGATTTGATTGCTGCAGGAGAGTGGGGCTGTGGCCTTTTGAGTATAAATCTGAGGAGAGCAGGGATGGGAGGGGGGGAAAGGGGGGTAGGGTAGAGGAGTGGAGTGGAGCCCAAGTGCAGTGAGGGCGGAACGGAGCGGGCTAGAACCCAGACCTCAAGGAACAAATCAGTAAGAAAACTATTTCAGGTTAGTAATTCAAGATCCTTTTTAAGGCCAAAAATATGTAGTCTGTCTCTTGGGTCTTTTAAAGCAAAAACATGCAGTCTCTTGGGTCTAGAAGGGAGAGGCATCTATTTTAAATTAATGCATTTAGTTTAAAAATTACTTTGTTGAATCTTGGGTAAGCCTAAATTAGGTCAGAAAAAAACACGGGTGGGATCCACAACAACTGCCGTCCTGTGTGAGGCACTTTTCAAATAGTAAAATATAACACACCATAGTTTTATCAGTTAGGGCAGATTTTTTAACTAGATAACAGTGCAACAATCAGTATTTCAACTAACAGTAATAATAAGATATAGGGGTATGACATACAAGTCTCTTTTCAGTTTGTCAGTTCTAATGGCGTAAGGATGTGCCCCAACTGGGAATATATCTCTCTCAGAGTGCTATTGTACTGGTACAGGTACAAGACTATTCTTTAGATTCTCAGGGACTGTGGTGCTACAAAATGAAAAATCATAAAGAGGATAAGTAAGGGAGAGTAAGGAAAGGATACATTCAGGGTAATAGTAAAGAATATGAAACACCAGATATCTATTTACTCATGCATGCATAGTACAATATGTATGCTAACCAATCACATTAAACAAGTTCTGTGCCAAATTATATTCCACTTTTAGTGAGTAAGCAGCATTCAACAAATATTAATGGACATTGCTGATGCCTCCTATGAGTCATAAATATATGTTTCTTAATTACATCTATGACTATAACACAAAATAATTCATGAAATCACATAGATGCGAGCAAATGTAGTGTCAATGCAAATGAGCAACAGTTGTATGAAGAAACACCCGTTTGCAAAATAAATTAACACTCCGTTCCATACACTGAGTGTTCTAGCAGTCTAAACAAGAAACTATTCTACACATTAAATGCAGTTGACTGCTACAGTGAGCAAAAGCAGCAAACATTCATTACAACAGGAGTTGTCTCTGGAAATAGCCATTTGTTATCCAAACGAACACGTGGTTTCTTTACGCCGAGTGCTGTTACAACAAGGTAAGAAAAATGCTACTAACAGTTGTAATGCATATTGCTACTCTCCACACTTTGCAGTAGTATTCTGTGTGAATGTAGACTAATTACAATAGTAATGCTGACAAAATTAACTTAACTCACAGTGAAACATGGCTCTTACTGTTGGAAGCTCTCACATCACAAATTTCATCCTCTTTTCTTTATAAATCCTTCTAGTAGGTTTCTGGGCTGCTTCAGGATTAGGTCCACCCTAGCAGGGTAAGACGATTGCTAGATATCAAAGGAATTAGAGAAACAATGTGGTTAATTTGAGGCACTGAGTTCTATGTGAGGCATTTTAGATGGAAGATGCAGGAGACATGGATGAAGGTCTAAAATGAGAATCTTTTTATAAGACTGGACCACAAGAGGGGAACCAAACCTTTCCCAGATGTTTGTGTATGAAAATGAAATCTTAAAGGATATGTGTGCCAGCTACTTGGAGCAGGGACACGAAGCACTGGCTTCACAGAGAGGGTGCTGGAGGACTTAGCTTGGACACCCGACTGAGGACCTAACCCTACAACTGTACCAGTGGGGACTCTTATTGGGGATTTGGAGGGAGACAGATGCAGAGATATTCAGACCCCAGGCTGAGTGTGTTCCCTGTGTGCTCTTAAGAGAAACTGTACATGATGCACAGAGGTCTGCATCTGGATATACTTGGTGTACCCATTTGTATTCTAAGTGCACGTCCCTCTCAAGTGTCAGTGGTGAGGATTCAGGCTCCTTGATTACTGACCCAGTGTGGGGATGACACATAGTGGGGCCCATCACATATTGGCAGCAGTGGTGAGCATCACATTTTAATTGGATGGCAGTGGTGGGATCATCACATGCTCATAGGATCATAACAGGTTACTAGGCTAATGGTCCTGGGGCCCTTACAAGCCTAGCCATGAGTTTATTCCCAATAAGAAACCTCAGTCAGCATCTGTCACCCCTGTCAGTGAGGGACATAGGTGAAACCTCTGGGACAAATTTGTTGTTTCCCATCCACTCATCAAGGTTGTGCTTGAAGAGAGTCAGTGATGTACTCTGATATGTATGGGAAGTCTATTCCAGAGATGGGGCAGCCTCTGGGAGACAAACCTGTCTCTCTAGCAGGTTTTGTTGATGTCGCATATTAGACTTGGGGCTTTCGAGCGGGTAATGCATGTGGACTTGGACTTAAGGATATGGAACATCTCCAGTAGGGCAGGTCCGACATTGCCTTGTAGGCAAGACACAGATCACCTCTGAGCAATCTGTATGATACAGAGTAGAATGATAGTGATTTGAGCCTGTCCACATAAGACAGGTGCTGGAGGCCATGGATTCTCTTTGTGAGGTATTTCTGTGGCCTTTCCTGTTGGTGCAGGTGTATGGAGAAGTACATACCAAATGGGGCATTATACTCAATTATTGGTCTGAGGGGGGAGTACAGAGAGGTAATGATTTCCTTTTTTCTGGATGCAATCCATTTACTTATGAGACGAACCAAGTAAAAGGCTTTTCTGACCTTTGCTGCTACATGATGGTCGAATGCCGAGATGGTATTCAACTAGAGTACCCAGTTCTCTCACCACAGGTTGTGTGTTTAGTCTTTAACCTAGCATTATGGACAGTTGGACTACCCTTGTTTCTCCTGCCAACCTTGTTGACTTGGGTCTCATGATGCAGTGTAGCAACTGCCTCATGTACACAGACAATCCTCTACTAATAACACAGTCTAGAACAGAGTGCGAGAGATGTATTTACACCAAGAATCTAGAATCCATGAGCTCTGTCACTCAAATCAGTAACATGGAGAAGGTGTTAAACTCACCCACCACTACATATTCACATAGTACCACTACTTATACACACAGTATGCATCAAGCATGTAAATCCACATACGCAGAGGTTTTCTCAAAAAACTTAATGAAACACCACAGACCTCCAAAACACAAGTCTGCTACAGCTTACAAAGTCTCCACAGCACCCATGACACATAGCAACACCAGTGTGTCACCCACCAGGCCCCATAAGATACAAAATTCAAAAAAACAAGTTTTCTTGTCAATGGAGACTCAATAGTGAGACACATGGATGTCCCACTCACCAAGCTGGACAAGGAGAAAAATCATGGTCAGCTACCTGTCCAGTGCCAGGATTCGCCAAAATCACACATGCAGTCAGGTTTCTCAGCAGCAAGTACGGTTATAACTCCGTCATAGTTCATGGTGTGAATGATCTGAGACGTACCTCACTGGACTATATGAAGAGAGACATGGTCGAGTTCTAAGTATGTGACCCAGGCAGGTCTAGCCTTGAGCAGCATACTATCCTCACCTAGAATGATGCCACAGTATAAACACAAAATGATAAATTTCAATAACTGGCTTAGAGTTTGGTGTCATTCCAAGGGGATCCAGTTCCTGTCTGGCTTGGAAGCCATGGTCGACAAACCTCGCTGCTTTGCCAGAAACGGTTTGCACCTGACACCTCTATGCTTTCAGCTGCTGGCAAAGGCTCTTGCCTCCCCCATACTGCCTTTTTTAAACAAGGTCTCAAAAACAACATTACCAACATGAAATTAACCAATCAGAACAAAATAAGGGTATGTTGCTAAATGCTAGGAGCTTAAACCAAAAGGTGCACCCCCTGGAAGCACTTCCATCACTAGAAGACGTAGATGTCTGTGCAGTCACAGAAACCTGGTTTAAGGCCTCAGAGAATACCCCGGCCCTGCAAGCCTCCAATGCCTTCCACACCTTTAGACCACAAAATGAACGTGTGAAAACCAAAGGAGGCAGTGTTGAAATCTACATTAGAGATAAATTCACCTCACATCTAGTTAGACTGGACAACTCCATGGAGTTACTCCAGGTCCAGGTTATGGTGGGTAAGACCCCCATTTAAGTCCTAGCTAGTTATAGATCCATCTCCATAGGTCATGACACCCATGAAGCCTACTTAACCAAACTGAAGGCAATCTAAACTTTATCAAACACACTGGTTATGGGGGATTTCAATTATCTTACCATCAGCTGGGAAACCTACTCTAGCCCAAACTCGCTAGCACAAAAGTTCCTTGACTTTGTGAACTCAAATGGCCTGGAACAAATTGTCCATACCCCAACAAGAGGAACAAACACTCTAAATCTGGTTCTCACCAACATGTCAGACAGGTGCACTGCTGCAACTGTTGGACTCTCATTAGTTAAAACTGACGACAAATCAGTCACCTTCAAACTGACACTAACACCAGAACTCACAAAGGGTGAAGTCAGACTAAAAAACATCACCAGGGCAAGCTATACCCTCCTAGGTGAAGGTATAAATGAATTCCAAGCCCTACCCCAACCTGATAGTGATAACTACACCAAAGCTTACACTAAAGCCCTGTACAATCACTTGCATAAGTGTATAGACTCGATTTTACCAGACGGAATCAAAGCCAGAGCCCCAAGTAAAATAAAGCTGTCATAATGGACTTTCAGAATCAACAAACTCTACAGTAAATGCAAAAAGTTGCTGTTCAAGAAAACAGAAACAAGGATCCAGCAATGGAAAAGCACCCTCCTCAGCCTAAACAGGCAAATAAGACAACTTGTCAAATCCTCCAAGATCTCCTTTGAGAGAAACCTAGCATGTACTGCCAAGGATAACCATAAGGCCTTTTACAATTATGTACGTAACCTAAAAGGCAGGTCCCAAGCATGTGCAGAATTGGTGGCCAATGTTATCACATGCACTGACCCCACAGAGATAGTAAACTTGCTAGTAGATAGGTTTGGCAAAAATTTCATCCCCTCCTAACTTAGAACAAACGCCCCCAAACTCCCCCCACCTTACACATCTGAAGAGCAGGTCCTGTCCATGGCAAGGAAAACGGCCTCTATGGGACCAGATGACATCCAAGGCTGTCTTCTAAACAGGCTAAAACATGAACTAACATCACCACTAAGTGCTCTTTTCAATCATAGCCTAACAGGCTTTGTTCTTGCAGAATGTAGAACAGCTACAATTATTCCCCTCCACAAAGGTGGCCTAGCAACAGACCTAGGGAATTACAGACCCATAAGTCTGACCAGCCTCATCTGTAAGACTATGGAATGTATCATTATGGACCTCATAAATAAAGACCTAGTTTGACCTTCAAACCCTGGATCCTACCCAATTCAATTTCAAGGGCAGAGCTCGTCTATTAAATCTTGTGGATTTTTTTCAAAATTGTAACCAGGGCCATTGAGGAGGGCAAATATGTGCACACAGCATACCTCGACTTGGGAAAGGCTTTCAACACAATCCTACATTCAGGCATTATCAATAAACTTAGCAAACTGAATGTAAACTCCTTCTTTGTACGATGGGTTGCCAACTGGCTCACAAACCAGACACACACTATCAAAGTGGATGACTCCACATCAACCAACAGACCTGTTACCAGCGGGGTGCCACATGGGTCAGTGCTGGACCCCCTACTGTTTGGTAAATACTTTTCAGAAGCTGAGGTGAAAACTAAAGGGTTGTGGCTGACCAAGTTTACAGATGACTGCAAACTAGGTGCGATCACTGAACCCCCAAATTATCTCAGTATACTCTAAGATGGTCTCACACACCAACAACGGGTGTATTAGTCACGGTCTCAAACTGAATGCAAAAAATTACATTATTCCCTTTGGCACAAACAATGTCCCTTCACACTATCAAATCAATAAATACCTAAGTACCCATGAAGTGGTAATCATAGGCTGACTGTAACTTTCACTTTGACCACCATGTGTCTACCACTTGTAAGGAAAGCTTTCCACTTAGCTCACTTGATTAGTAAATGCATCGCCTTGACAGCAAAAGAAGATACAACTCCCCTATACTCGGCACTTATCCAGCCCACAACGGAGTATAACGCCCCATTCGGTACGTACTGTACTAAGCACCTACAGCAATTAGAGAGACCTCAGAGGTTTCAAACAAAGATCAAGGGCTTCCAGCATGTGCCTTACAAGGGCAAACTAAAATTCCTGTCACTATACTCTGTATCGTATAGACTTCTTAGGGGAGACTTATTCCTGCCCTACACAGCAACCCAAGATCCAAACCTAATGAACTTCCTGCAAATCTGTAAATTAAATAGGGTCTAGGGCTACTCACTCCAGGGACATAAATATGGCCTGCATCATAAATAGGGCATGCTGCAGGAACAGACTTATCTCCCAGCGACTGCCACATCTTTGGAAGAGGCTACCAATTCATGTGAAACAGAACACCTCTATGACACTGCTCAAGAGGAAACTGGATGAGTGGATGGGGCACTGTAAATTCTTATTGAGAATAGTGCCTACAACCTTCTTGGACATGGGCAGTCATCACTAAATGCAATCTTGGGTACTGACTAGTACCTATATGGTATTACATTGGGTTGAAATGGCTAGACTTAAAATGACCTCTGGGTTGATAGCCTAGTAATCTCCTAGGATCCTATGATTCAAACAAGAATTTACCAAATGGAAACAATGCCATTCAGCTGTGGAGTAACAGATAACAGAAAGATTGTACAGTGTAGGTATTATCTTAAACTCTACTTGTCCATCCCACAGATGAAATATACTTTTAAAACCAAGTGGTCATGAATATGTAAGCAGCACCCACTGTAGTCTGTTTATAAGAATAATATTCAACCCGACTCCATACTCTACTCCTGCATTCTGTTTCACTTATGACTGTGAACCATTTGACCATTGCATGTTCTCTAAAATAACTATAACACATATGACATTTTTACAGTTAAACCGGACATTATTATATGGATTGTATTTTAGCAAATGTCTGACCCTTGATTGACTTGGGATAATGAATACTGTATATACTACACAAGCAAACTACTATTCCTGGTATGAGAATACGTAATGCCTAGTTCATAAAGTAAAAATAAACAAATAAAATATGCTCAGACCATATCAGCTGATCTATAAGGTGACACTGATAGAGCTGCAGATGGGAATGTATTTCATTTCCAATTCTTTTATTTTTTCTGATGCTTTCATAGTCAAGGGCACAGACATCATTCAAGAGTGCATATTGTGCCATTACATACTACACAAAACAGCATGCCTATCCCCTTAATCCGCCAGTTTGCCTGCAACCACTGATGGAATACAACTTACATAAACTGAGAAAAACAATGATCAACTCCTCCCTGGTCAGATCCGATCACAAGCTAATCACCTTGGAAATCCACATCCTTTCCACCCCCCAACAAAGGCAACCACCATGAAAAACTTCTCCAAAGCTAACTTTGGGCTCCTAAAAACAGAGGTGGCTAACTTCACGGCACCCATGCAAACAGAAACTAGTTGCATGACCGCCAAATCATACACCAATGCACTGTACAAACACATACGCAAATGCATGGATCTCGCCATACCCAACAGAACTAAGACGCTCGCCTCAAAAAAAAGGAACCCAATCTGGTGGTCCACTGCCATAAACAAACTCTACAAAAGAAGGAAAAAACTGATGCGGAATAAGGTGAAGTCCTAAGACTGGAAAAACTCCCTTATCAGCCTCAACAAAAGGTTGAGATCCCTCATCAAATCCTCTAAAGCTAGCTATGAAAACAGAATTGCAGCAGATAGTAAAGACAACTACAAGGCCTTCTATAGTTATGTAAAGAATCTCCATGGCAATACCCAGATTTGCTCTGAGCTATTGCACAATGGTACCTCCTATACCGAGCCAACAGATATTGAAAATATACTGGCGAACAGATTCAGTGCTAACTTTACCCCCCCCCCCCCAAAGGACCAATCACAATACCAGTAGATTGCCAGGCACCCAGTATTACTGCTGCACACATTAAAACAGCACTGTCCAAGGCAAAGAATACAGCTTCTATACATGAACTACAGAGTGAACTGGCACCTCACCTGTGTGCCTTGTTCAATCACAGCCTCACCTCAGGCTTTGGCCCTACTGAATGGCGCACTGCTACAGTCATCCCTCTTCACAAAGGAGGAGCGACTACAGACCCCGGGAACTATCGCCCCATTAGCCGGACGAGTCTGATATACAAAGCTATGGAACGCATCATCATGGACCTAATAAACAAGGATATAGGGAATCTCCAAACTTTGGATCCTACACAGTTCGGTTTTGTGAAGTGTAGATCATGCCTGCTCAACTTGGTCGGCTTCTTTGAGTCAGTCACCAGAGCTGTGGATGAAGGTAAGGTGGTTCATGCAGCCTACATTGATCTGGTAAAGGCCTTTGATACCATTCCCCACTCAGGAATCATAAAAAAACTTACTAAGCTAGGCATCAACCCCTATATCACTAGGTGGGTTGTAAACTGGCTCACAGATAGAACCCACAGTGTGAAAGTTGCTGACTCCAAGTCAGACTGCCGACCAGTCACGAGTGGAGTCCCACAGGGTTCGGTCCTAGGTCCTCTCCCGTTTGGTATCTACTTCTCTGAAGTCCAGACCAACACGAAGGGACTCTGGCTGACAAAGTTTGCAGATGATTGCAAGTTGGGAGCTATTATTAACTCCCCAAGTGATGTTGACATCCTGCACAAAGGCTTCAATGAGACCAACGACTGGTGTCAGAACCATGGCTATACACTCAATGTCAATAAATGTGCCTTCATCCCATTTGGGAAAAACCCGGTTCCCTTGAATTACCACACTGATGGTAGTCCCCTGAACACAGAAGGTGTTATAAGAGATCTAGGAACACAGGTTGACAGCAACCTCTCTTTTGATGGGTCTATATTATAAGCACGAAGGTGTATTTACCTGAATACGTAAACATCGACACGTCTTCCACGAACTGCGAAAACATCGATCGTCCTGAAGTGCGAAATCTGAAACGTTGAATCATCATGGTTGGCCCTTCTGCGGTATAGCTCCCTAAGGTAAGTGTGCGATAGTTACGGACCTTAGGGTTAGATAGTTACGGACCTTAGGGTTAGGGTGCGAGTTAAGGTAAGTGCATACATGGTGGTATATGTAAGATTTAGTGCAGGGTTAGAAGTAGGGTTTTGGTTAGTGTATATACGTGATTTATTTAGTTTGTTTGGGTAGGTAGTATGTAGCAGGCGGTGGGGTGGGACAACTATGATGGTTTGAGTTTTTTAATTTTGCGGTTTAGGGGCGCTCAGTGTATTCGCTGTTCGCACAATATGTGTTGGTGTTTTAGTATTCGGTTAATAGGGCTTTCGTGCTTATAATATAGACCCCTTTTGATCACCACATTGCCACTGTGGTCAGAAAGTCCTTCTATGTGGCACATCTCATTACTAAGGGTTTTGCATCCAGGAAGAAAGAAGTCATTGTCTCCCTCTACTCTTCCCTTATTAGGCCAATCATTGAGTACAATACCCCATTTGGCATGTACCTCACTAGACACCTGCAACAATTGGAGAGGTTGCAAAAGTACCTCACAAGGAGGATCCTAGGCCTTAAACACTTGTCTTATATGGACAGACTCAAAAACACTCCCAATTATTCTCTGTCTCATATCGCCTACTTAGAGGTGATCTCTGCTCGACTTACAAAGTCATGTCTGACCCAGCAATGTTAGTAATGCTACATCTAAAGAAATCCCAATCCCTCCGCACCATGTGCTCCAGAGACATCAACCTCATTACCACAATCAACAGAACATGCTGGAGGGACAGGTTCATAACCCAGAGACTGTCCATGCTATGGAATAGACTTCCCATACATGTCAAGCAGAGCACCTCACTGGCCCTCTTCAAGAGAAATCTTGATGAGTGGATAGGAAATAGAAAATTCACAACGGGGATCACTCCAGTGGCTCTACTCAACAGAGGCACTAGGAAATAAGGTTGGGTGGTACGATGCCAGGGTAATCCTATAGGCTAGGCCTGGAAAGGCTCCAGGGCCCATTAGCCTAGTACACACCTATGAACCTATGATCTGACAACTACAGAATTAGAAGGATACAAAACTTGTGAACAGATACCTGCTCACCTTACACGGAACTTTAACTGTTGGATAAAGGGACCATTCAAACACAGGGGAAAAGTGAAAGAGTAGCTAGGAGCCACAAGAGGGGGTCCTCTCACAAATCAAGTGTTAAAGGTAAGAACACATCTGTTACATTTAGCACTGTAAAAACTGCAAGAAAAGCCCAACCAACCAACCTAAAGATATATGCAGATGACCCCATACGAACATACCACTGTTTTCAGCTATAAGGCTTCTAAATGCCCATAATTTATGGGCACATTCAGGCCAATAAAGCCAAATTTGCAGAAAACATAGTGAAAACTCCAGCTTACTTTTGTCTTTCTTATAGTTTTTACTGAATAACTTGTATGGTAACACTTTCACCCTTTGTTTTGGACTACATCTAACAATGGGGGACACTGTCTGGTGGGTGTACAACTGCAAAGAATCCCAAGAAGAAATTTCTCACCTCTCCGGAGAATGGCAGGAGCCAGATGACATCTAAGAGAACTCAGAAGGCTTAGACTTAAGCATTGAGGTACCAAAGTAGGCCTAACTCCTGAAGTCACGGTCCAAGCAATAATACTTTGTAATGGCAAAACTAATAACCAACCAATCAGTCTGAAGCAGAGCCATTCCTGAAGCAAGCCCTGGAATAATGATGTCATAACTGCACCCCTTTTCAATAGATGGTTATCCATCTGATAGCAATGAGGGTCTACAATGAAGTCTGAAATCCATCTCACATGCTAGTTTATACCTCCCCTAAAGGACATGAACAAAACTCAAACTTGTCTCAGGTAGATTGACTTTCTAAAGTGTCCCTCAAAGAAAACTAGGAAATGAATGGATTGGTATTTTGAAATCACTTTGGGGAAAATCAGATTTTTGTGAAAAACTATACATAAAGCCCTGAAGTTTTGACATCCTGCAGGTAAAGGTGATGACCACAAAGAGAAGCACTTCAATGTCACCAAACAAGTAGGTTTGGCTGATGAAGGAGCAAACCCATCAAAAGTCTCAAGCAGGAGGTTCCTTGAAGGAGAGTAGAGATAAATAACCTCTTTAAGTAACTGTTTGACTAGCCAATGCTGAGCCACAACTGTCCTCCACAAGGTCAGGCTGTGCAGAAACAACTACCACATACATGAAGACTAGGAAAAAACAAATCATACAGGCATCTTAAGTGAAAAGGTATCTGCATACAAATGGAGAACTTTTAGTTATGTACTCACCATAACTTCAGATGTTTGGGATCCATCGCCTCTGATTGATAACTGAGGTTTCGAGCCGATCCTCTCGGCTCCGACTAAATAGCCAAGCTTCATTGGCTGAGCTTATCTGATCCCAGGCTTATTATATCTGCACCACCAGACCATTCCCCCCAGATCTAGTTTGTCCCGCATACATATTCACATGCATACCCTGCTTATATAACATCAAGATAGATGAAACAAGATAAAACAGAACTCAAAAAAAACTGATCTCTTCTGATCTCTCAGGGGAAGGGGAAGGAGGGGGTGTAAGTAAAGTTATGGGTGATGGATCCACTAATCTGAGTTATTGTAATCCATGCTGTGTGATCTCTATGATTAGCTATCTTTTGACTGATGGGAGGGACAGCAAGGGCAGCCATCCTCTGGGGCTCTCACCTACCGAAAACTCTCTGAGATGCTCGGAGCCAAATGATGCTTTATCCAATGATGCCTGGGAAATGAAAGGCAAAAGGGGAAATGAAGTGTGGGAGGATTGGACCGGCATATAGCGAGCTTTAGCGAGGCTATAGAAGTAGCTTGGAGAGGAAAGGCCTGGCTCTAGGATGTTGTAGATTGATTAGCTCAAGAAGAGATAGTGTTGTGCAATCTCTTCGAGAAGAAGAGAAGCCCTGAGTTAGGTGAGATAGTGATATTTTGGATCTGTTTGGCACAAACAACTTTTCTGAACAACACGATCAACTTATCCTGTCTACAAAGAAGGTGAATTGCCTGTGCTAAGAGTCCTGTCCTGTATTCTGCTTCATTGAGAATGGTTAAAAATTTCTGGAAATGTATTCTGGAAAAGAGGTGAAACTAGAAATTGTTGTTGGGACAAAGGGAAACTGAAAAAGTATACTCATCTTGTGGAAAATCAAGATTAGAAAGGATGGAGACAGGGGCTTGAATACTCTACGTGATAGTCAGTAGGAAGCTTGAATTGGCTTCTTCAAGAAATTCAAACTAAGAATGAAGAATTCAGATAATTATAAGAAAGATATTTTGGGAGAAAGACAGCAGTTGCACCAAATCGAATCTCCCACGCAGGTGCAAAAGGGAAAAAAAAGGGTGCAGGATGAAGTGGTCAACCACCTTTAATGAAAGCCAGATAAATTGCTGCTCATCAAAGGCTGCATACAGGAGGAATGATAGTCTGCTTGATAGCCGCCAGTAATAGTTTTATGGATGGAGACAGAAGATCCATGGTTAAACAGGGATGGAGAGATAGAACCTCTGGGACAGGAGCTGATAAAGGAGCTAGAATTTGAGTTGAAACTAGATAGCAGCAGAGGATAGCAAACCTCTTCTGAGTTGATGAGGTGCAGCATTTGTGCAAACCTCTAAAATGTGAACAACTTCCATGTTAGTGTGTGGGGCTTGTGTGTAAATGTGAACAACTTCGGGTTTGTGGAGTCAAGCTGTCCATTCGGAAGATTGAAGGGCAAGCTGTCAATTTCGGATTATTTGGAAGATTGCGGCATGTCCCTAGGTCCAATGGATGTAAGATTAGTATAGCGGAATCTTGATAGGTAAGGAAACCATATCTAGTAGCATGCAATCATTATCACTAGCATCATTGCCAGTTCCAGCTATGAGAAGCTCAGGAATATTAGAAGGGAGAAGCTTTTGAAAGGGAAAGGCATAGCAGCCCCAGGCCAATTGGAGAGTAGCCCATCAGCCCTCTGTTGTCCCCCAGCATGGGATCATGCATAGATTGGTTGGCACTTGGTGTTCAGTGGAGTTGCGAGCAAGCGAGCCCGGCTCCCCCAATCTCCTGAAAACCTGAGCTACTTTCGTGTGGTGGAGAGGAGAGAATTGAGAGCTGAGAATTTGTCTGCCTAAGATTTCTGCCAATATATTCGACTTTGTCTGGACCAAGCCTACCCGGAAGCGGGTTGGTAGCTACGAGTCGCTCCACCTCATGGCCTATGCCTCCATCCCGATCTGGTCCCTCCTTCTGCAAGACAGATACCAAACCACCCACATGTTGTCTCATGACATGGCTTATGATGAAGATGGGTGTGAGGATTGTGTAAGGCTTCAGGATAGGCTCAGTAGGCTTGTACAGACACGCTGATGTGGCATCTCTGGTCGCCCTGGAGCTAGAAGCTAGCCTGCTCCAGGAGAAGACCCCCCCCTCCACCCTGCTGGGGAGGCATCTGTCGCTAGGGTAACCACAAGCAGAGTCAAAGGGTTTTCCTGATCCAAGGGTCTGAAGTGACCAGCCAGCGAAGGTCCCTTTTGCTGGTTTCAGAATCATGATGTGATGACAAGATGTTGAATTGAATTGAATTGGATTTGAGAGACCACCTGAAGAAACCTTGAGTTGAATCTTGCAGAATAAACCAAAAGATTGAGGGGCAGACTTGAAGAACTAAACTGGAAGAACCATTGGGGCTGGGAGATTCCTCTCGAGAGAGCTTTTCCTGGTTGGCCTGTAAAGCTTGGGGGAAGAACTTGAAGCTGGAAAATCAATTGGAATCTTGAGTCTATCTCTGCTCCTATAAACCTTTTATGGGCTGAGACTTGCTCCTAGAAACTTTGATGCGTTGAATAATCAACTAGGAAATACCCAGGAGATGGTGGCTTTTGAGGTTGTCCATTAGTGAGTGCCTGGCAGGTTCAGGTCAGGAGCCAGCCAGAGAGGGGGAAACTTCTGTCGGAATCACTTCAGTGAGGCCAGTTTGCAGTTGAAATCAGACACCTGCAGGTGAGGGCTGTGGTGAGACCAAAGGGCAGGTGAACCAAATTGGGCTGTGGGACTGACAGACAGTGACAGCTACACTGTCGGTATCTGGATCTACTGAGCCTGGAGGCTCATGAGCGCCTGATATCCAGCGATCCAAACATATAGTAGGCATCCTTGAATCTAGCCGGAATTGTTGGATTGCCTTTCGGAACAATTTGGATTTCGGGACGGCAATCTTCATCTCAGTTCCATTTAATATTGGTCTTCAGTCCCCCTGTTATTTAATATTGGTCTGGTGCCTGGAGGGATTTGGCACTATCTGGTGGTCTGTGGGGACGCTTTGATGACCTTTTCTAGCAGCTTTAAAGTTTCTGGCGGCTTTTGGAGGGGTTGAGGTATGTGGAGGGTCCGGGATTTTTGGGGTGGTGGGCGAAAAGGAATCTGATGGTGTAACCTGGCGGTATGTCCTGGGGAGTCCCTAACCTCCAGGTGACCCTCCGGAAGCACCCATCTGGCTCCTGGCCGCCGAGCGTTCGAGCATGGCAGCCGGGCAGTCCGAGGGATCGGTGGGAGGCAACGCAGCCGGGGGACCTGGGCCCTCCAAATTGCGCCTCTAAACGCCTCTCCTGACTCGCGGTCTCCCTAAAAATTTCCCGCCTCTGAACTCTGGGGGGGGATTGTTCCCTGAAAAAATTTGATTTTCGAACCATTTTCCCTCCTTAGCCCCTGCCTAAGGGTAAGGCGGAGGGAAGTAGAATACCTACGGCAGATAAAGTTTTTCCTCTTGTTCATGGGTAAGGGTGGGAGAACCTTTCCGGGCTTAAAGACCCACCCAAGGGAGGAGCCAAAGAAGAGCGACTTGAAGAAAGGGAACTGCCACAGCCGAGCAAACAATGACTCATGTTTTCTCCACGCCTGTGCTCTCGGAACAGAGCCCCGCCTTGGCTGCAAGACAAGGAAATGGCCCTCATGGACGAAGTTAGAAAGTGACGAAGGATAGCCAACTGAGAGCCAACCGACGATGCTAGCCAGGCAGGTAGGACGATCACGCAGTTGCCTGACCAATAAAACCAGACCCCTCTTGAAGCCGCCAATTAGCTGCCAAATAATCAAGAGACCTTGTTCCAAAATACGAAGTTGACCTTTAACGTACATCCTGCCAGACTCATAGACTCCTCTTATTAGCAGATGGACAACTCCTTGGAAGCCTAGAATTAAGCCTGCCAGGTAGCAACTCTCTCACCATGGCATCTAGGTAGACGCTTTTAGTAAGGGACCTGTTCCACGGCCTCTAGAATTTAACCCCACGAGAAGGGACTGGTTCGCCGGCATTCGACGAGACCAATGCCTTGAAGACACAAACCAAAACTGGGGCGAAGCTCGGCAAGGGGCTCCACAGGCACTATCTGGGAGAGGGGAAAATTTTAAGGCCTTGAGGACTGACTCGTTCCCGGAGAGGACACCCACATCCATATCAGACCCACTTGAGGATCTCTGCACTGGCTACTTCAGACTCTAATCATCCGATCCATGAGCCATCACCCCCTTGAGTCATCCATATCTCTTGCACGATCTCAGGGTGGGGAGTCCAAACGGCTTCCTCTTGAACTCCAGGTATCTCTTCTCCGGTAATCCTCCATAGACAACTCAAGAACCCTCTTCAAGACTCTCCTCCACGAGGGGGAACTCAGGCCTCAGGGGAAGGCTGACTCAAACAAGGAGCTACCCCACTAGGAACAACCAAAACTGCCCAGGGCCCCAGCCGACCCGCCGAGAGAGAACCGTCAAGAGACCGGGCCAAGGCACTCCGCTGCAAGGCACCTTGCTGGGCGAAGGGGAGCCAGGCAGGGAGCCGCGGATAGCCCCGTCTCCGCCCAGAATCCGGCACCGAACCGGTCTTCGAAAGGTCAGCATAGGTCCTCGGTCTCCACCCCTCCGTTAGGTCCAAAGTTTTCTCCCATCAAGCAAGGACCCGCATGCAGGCACCAGCGAAAAGGGTCGGAAGCACCTGTATCCCAGGCCTCCAATCCCGAGGTGAATCCACCCGAGCCAACCCAAACAGCGAGGCCACTACGGGTGGGCTGGAGGTCATCAGCAACAAGCTAAACCGAGAGAACCAAAACGGGAAGTTACTGGAACAAACTGAAAGGTCCTGGAGGCCCCTGTCTATATCAGAATCTGACATGGGGACTCAAACAGAGGAAATAGAGAGGAGAGATCGCCATCCAACGGCCCAAAGGGAGCCGAGGAAAAGGAGGCGACCCAATGAGTATCGGCTTTGAGTCCCAGGCGAGCTGGTGATTCGGCTCGAGGACATTGTGACTTCGGGAGGAAGCCGGAAGTTCACACCAGGCTCCAAGGTCTGTCCGCCCGGTGAGCAGAATTTTGAGACAGTCCGACCGGCCTCGAGGCGGCAGCCATCGGCCTACTGGCACTGCAGCCGCTGGTGCCGCCGGTGGCAGACTGGCAGCCCACCCGACGGTGCCAACCGTTCTTCAGAGGCCTGGTTATGTCATCGAGCCGGTCGGAATCTGACTACCTCCCTGGAGAAACGAAGGAAAGCCGAGAAGGAGAGGACCATTGGGCTTCTTCAAATGAAGTCGAAATTACGCTCTTGCTGGCAATTTAAAGGAGAGGTCCTGGAGGACCCTTAAGCGAAAAAGAACGGATTGCACATTTGTCCTCTCTCCTGAAGGACCTAACAATACACTGCAGACATGGCCTAAGGTGAGACAAATTGAAACTACATTTAAACAATACACACTTACCAAGAAAATTGGAAACCAGAGACATTACAGACAACAACTAGTAACTTTTACCAAGCCCGACTATAACTTAATTGACTGATGACTTAGATAAACAAATAGCTACTTTATCGCTAAAAGCTGAAATGACAGGGGACTGATGAAACAGAGAAAACAAATAGGCTTACAGGACAATCTTCCAGAAACCCTGACAAAACCATAAACAAACTCAAGGTTAATCATATAACAAGTTTGACAATCCAAACAAAAATAAAAGAACAAGTACTCAACAACAGCTTTTGAATAAAAAACAATAAAACTGCCGACAGAAAAAGTTAGTTAATAAGAAAACAACTTTTGAGCCAGCTCGAGACCACGCCTAATGAGGGAAAACAAACCAGTCATAATGGAATGGAGATGGTGCCCTTTGGGATCCTGTCTTCCTCTAGGCACAGTACCTTTGTTGGACAAACGTATTTATTACAGTTTCAATTAGCTCTGATACCCCAGCCAGGAGATCTGGAGGGATAAGAGGGTCTACAGATGGACATCGGCCCAAATGTGGAGCCAATTGTCATTGCAACCACAGGGAACCGCCAAGATATGAACGGAGAAGGTTTCCTGTACTGCCAACGACTTGACAGTTTGGGAGAAAAACAAACCTTCACTGCCACCACGGGCCAGTAAGAATGTCTTTTTAGCTTTCTTTTCAGAATTTTGTGATAAGGGTGTGAAATCAGAGAAATGGTGGAAGGCACAAAGAAATCTCCCCTGCAACAGAATGCAGAACATGCCCACAACTTCCTCTAGTGCTGCCACTTTTGCAACATATAAAAACTGATATCTACACCCTTTCCTCTGTGCAAAACCAGCAATAATGCTCAACAGGGTGGGTGTCACTGGGGAAATAGCCACCCAGAGGTGTTCTGAAGCCTGATGCTGCCAGCATTCTGGACGGCGTTATTGAACTTAGATAATAGGCTATCTATTAAAATGTTGTTTATTTGCTTTATTAGTATATGTATTTTTTTATATTTTTGACATAAAATGGTACCTCAGCGTAATGTTTAAAAGTTACTACAGCAAATATAATTGCTGCTTGAGGAGCATAAGTTGTATTATGTATTTGTGTGTGTGTGTGCATAAAGTCACACAGATACATATGCAGAAGTAGAGACAAAACAGACTCGTAGACACAGAAACACACGTGCAGACAATCCGACAGATATAAACATAGAAATACATACACACACATACACACAAACGCATCAAAAGCATAAAAAATATAGTGCAAAGCAATACAATCCCCAACCTTCCCTGACTTTGTCAAACGTCCCAGATTTGCCTCACATTCTTGCTTCCATTCACATCTATCCATCCACAACCCATTTTTTCACATTTTGCACACAGGGTCAAGGGTGTGAATTTAACAGTGACAAGGTTCACATCCCAGGGTGGCTAGCCCTGCTGCGGTTGTTCTTTCATACCCCCCATACAAAAAATACACACACACACACACACACACACACACACACACACACACACACACACACACACACAAAACACACAAAACACACAAAACACACAAAACACACACCCCATATGGACAATTTAGAGTGTCCAATCTACCTAAAGCATGTCTTTGGAATGTGAGAGTAACCAGAGCACCTGGAGGAAACCCACATGAACACAGGGACGACATGCAGACTCTGCATAGAAGGCACCTCAGTTGAGAACTGAATCAGGGAACCCCTTGTTATGAGGTGACAATGCTCTTCGCTGTGCCACTGTGCACAGATCAAAAACAAAACAAAATGCTGGTTGACTGGTTACTCTAAAGTGTCCATATACATTTTATTTACTCTTGCCATTGTGGTTTTGGCCATGGCTTAAAACAGTCCATAGTTCACTTACCAAGTCAAAAAATAATAAATTAAGGCTCAGTATTTTCAGGCTTAACTTCCAAGACAGCTGTACAGTAAGTGAAAGGTTGATCAGAGAAATTGTTATGAAGTCCAGTAAACGTATTAAGTGGAGTAAAATTCAGTTACTGTTAGAAATTACATTGCTTAGATGGCAGTAAATAATAAACTTAAAGAAAGTCAGTGAACATCAACAAGAAAAGAAAAAAAGCTCCTGGGAAGAAACCTGCAGCTGCTCTGCAAAAATCAGTTGAAGTTTCAGCTTCAGCACAGGAGACTGCTTCCAGTAACTTGGGGAAAAGTAAATGAATTGCACCTGGAGGTGTTTAAAATGACAGACAATAGAGAAACATATGTATTCAAACAAAAAAAAATCTGGAAAACATAGTAGCTATTCAGATGAGCTGATAAAACTGCAGAAATCAGAGATGGAAATGAGTGAAAGACTGAATAAACATGAGGCTTCCCAATTTATTTTATTTGATTTTATTTTTCCTATTATTTTGCATTTGTTATCTGTGAGTGTCCAACTGAACACGATGAACCCTTTTCAGCAGAGGTCCAGGAGGATAGCTCCACACAACAAATAATATACTAAACAAGCTTTACACGGCAAATAGTAATACAGGCTACACACATGAAATAAAAACATAATATGGAAAAGTCTTTACATGTAGAAGTCATATCTCTACACATGTGCAAAAAGCAGACATATGCATTTACACTGTAGCTTTTCATGCTGCACAAAATAATTTGCTTGAGAGTATGTGCACACTGTATCTGAGGTTTGAACACTGACAGATCCAGGATGGTCTAAGGTGCTGTTTAAGACCTGCATTAAAGTGTGTAGTTGTTTAGTTTGCTTGGTAGGGGGAATAGAGTTACACATTTTGGAGAAACAGGTGGAGCAGAGTGCATTTCATTCTCCCTCAAGATCCATTCAAAAATAGCAGAATATAGCACTCGAGAAAAAACAATTTTTTGCCATACTAGAAATTGAAAGGAATGGACTGCATTCATTTTATGAAAGGACAAATAAATAGCTAGACTGGTGTTAAATGGTAAATTTTAATTGAGGGGGGTACCTTAGAGATACTGGCAAGTAGTTAAAGGACCACACTGTGGGGAAAAAAGTGTTTTTTTAATCTTTTCTTGTATTTCTACACATTGCTAACCTGTAGTCATCAGGAAGTAGTAGTCACTACTAATTTTCTTGTGTTTGTAACTCTCAATGCCCTTCTGGGGCAGACATCCTGATCAGAGCTTGCTTTCTTCTAAAGCTGTATCTACCCACAGTGCAGCACTTGTTGACATTAAGTTCCATTCACTTAGAATGGAAGAACAGAGAAGTGGTGCTAATTTTCAGAGGCCTTGGTACTAGTATCATTTACTGTTCTGCGATGCCTCTTACAAATGTTTTTCCTACTGATATGTTACACATTCTATGAAAACGCATCCAGAAATATCAACTCATTGCTGCAGAGTTGCCAACTTTCCATGTCAAAAATTCTGGACATATACGTGAAAGCAAAATGCGTTTAATTTTGATACCACCCCCACGCAGCCATTCCAGTGTCCCATTACTTGGCTATTTCTCCCCAGTTCCATAAACATTGTTCAGAGCTCTGTGTGCATACGGTCTTCTGCTTTGCTTGTACAATGATTACAGATATTTGGATTTAATTTAAAACTTTTATTTCAAATTTTATAGTACAAACCATACATATTTGATCAACAAAGCAATACAGTCTCACAGTGAAAACAGACTTGGCATTAAAATTTCTCTTCCTTTGAAACTCACATTCACTGAAACAGCACTGAAACCCACATTCAAAGAAAATGCATCTGGCCATAGTGGAGGGTTAAGTTTACCTTTGGGCTGTTTTCATAGGCCCCTTGCACAAATTTTTAGGACCATGCAAAAGTTCTTTGATTCACCTTCCTGATTGCATTAAATTATAATATATGATAATTAAATTACATCCCTTGAATAATACAGTACCATTTGTTAGAGCACATTTTAAATTTATAGTTTTGAACATTTTCCAGTTGTTGTGTCTTTTGGCTTTTCCCGGTTAGGGGTCGCCACAGCGGAACTCCGGTCCGCTAATGATTGGCAGTTGATTTTTACGTGCTGAGTTGCCGTCCCTAACGCACAACCTTCAACGAAGGTATGCCCATTCACGCATGCCTCCACAGAAGACGCTCTAGCTGAGAATCGAACAGGACAACGTCTTGCTGTGAGGCGACAACGCTACCGCAGCACCACCACCGCGGTTTATGAACCAATAATGACAAAAAACTACCTAATTCAGAATATTTCAACCATAAAAGACTACTCAAACTTCTATCATTACAATCCACCAATATCAGTCAATATGCAAACTCTCTGCAGAAGTAAAAGTCATCTGAATAATTCTACATTAAAGAGATCTGTAAGTAATGAAAAGGTTACTGGTAGCAAACAACTTTATATTTCAGTGTTTCAGTGTTTCATCTACAAATTTAGTGCCTGCTGCCCTTGAAGAATAAATTGCCTACTATGTTACATTAAAAATGGCAAGCTGATAATTTGCCCTTTACCTTGACCTAAACAATATTGAGGAACAAAAAAAAAAGTTGACAAAGAGCTATTTTCTAAAACACCTTTAAGAATATCAGTACACATAGTATGAAAAGACCCACTTTAATATTTCCTTGCGTACAATGCTTTTTGTTTTCTATCTCACATACACACACTTTATCCAGTAAATGACAGAAATTAAACCTAAACCAGGAAAAAAAACTGTTGCTTCATTATATGCCAGACAAAAGAAGACTGTTAGCTAATGAACCAAGGGACATCGGGCATGATAAACATGAAGAAAAGTATGGAAAATTTTCAGAAAACATTACTGTTAATGGTGTTTAACATATCTGCCTGCCAACACATACTGTGCGATCTTTTAAACCCACAGATATTTCAGAATATGTACCTGTGAAAACAATAGGGGTAATAAAATAAAAACAGAAATGACAAACATTTTCAGAATCTTAGAATTACTACCAGTCTGCTGCAAGTCAACTGGGATGTTAATGCAAGCCTGAAATTTAACTGCTAACCACAAAACAAAAACAAGTGTTAAAGTGCCATCTAAAACAAAACAAAAGTAAAAGAAAAATATTATCTTTATATATTTAAATATAGTATACATAAATATAAGCTTAAACCCAACAGCACTGATTTTCTGACATATCTGAAATGTAGTTGGAATAGGGCATAAAACAAACAGGCAAGCATATACTATTCAATTATCTCTGCATCACATCAGCAGTATTTAAATCATGAGTATCACACATGAATTTATAGTGCAACATTCCTTACACAGACAGAAAAAAGTGTGGCACTACAAATTTTTAGGTTTGCACTACAAGTCTAAGGAAATAAGTGCTTTTCTTGAAATTCTGAAACTATGTGAGCAGAAGGAATTTTTACCTCAGAGTTAGTATATGTAAGTAACAGAGGTATGGGAGTATACCTCCTGAACAAAATGTTTTTAATATGTAACAGTGAATTTTGTACTGCACTGTTATTTTCATGGAAGTGTACTTAAAATATTGGCAGACTCAATGCTTTTCAACCTGTGCAGAGCATTAGCACACTACATCCTGGACCTTGACAGATTTGGGTTGTAATTTGTAAGCTGTTAGTGCTTTTGTAGACTAAAATGGTCAAAGAGTTTCTCCAAGAGTGATACACAAGAACAATGCAGGCTTTATGCGAGGCATATAAATACATTTACACAATACAAACAGACCTGTCACTCTGACTCATCAAATAAATATCTCTAGGGGTTTCAGATCACTGATAACAGCGGCGAGTATATATTTTTCAGATTTCCATCAACTTTCAGCTTCATGGTAGTGAAGAGGACCTGCCTAACTTAACTTTTGGGTTCCTCCGTTGGTCTTAACCAGAAGTTATTGAAGAAGGTACCAGTCCCAAATGCAGTCGCCTTTTCTCAGGCTTCATTGTACACATACATACATACACACACACAGTCCTACCTTTCTCATTTGTCTGACCGTTTGTGGTGGTCCGCTGCAGTCCAAACATCTTCAAGAAAGTGGAGACTGGAAATCAAATTCCACCTGCTGCACGGAAGATGAAGACGTCACATAAATGAGAATCTCGGCTTCTGTGTCTGTGCTATGGCGATCAGATGCAAAGGGTGTTCTTAAAGAAGACCCTTTAAAAAAAAAAATGCATTTAATTGAAAGAAAAGATTTTATTTTTTTCCGGACAAGAAAAGGCAGTCTCCGTATTCCGGACAGTGTCCCTTATTTCTGGACAGTCTGGAAGAATTCTGGACGGTTGGCAACTCTACATTGCTGAGATTAACAGACTTTTTTGGGAGATGTTACTTTTGTGTGCTACAGTTCCATCTCAAATTACCCCTCCCATTTTCCCTCCCTTAGTAGGCTACAGTATCACATTTCCTGCCTACAATGTTTAGTTAATTACAGTCATCTATGCATAATAACAGATGGACAGAACTGTGTGGTGTGCCACTAAAAGTGTTCCCTCATCTCTCTTTTTATTCATGTCATCTGAATAGCACTTTCACAGTAAATAATGTTACAAAATGCTTGTATCAATCCTTAACATGCAGGAATCTAAGTATACCAGAAACTGTGCTCTGCTCTGTTTATTAGAATTCATAGTGGCTACTCACAGCTGTTGATATGTCTGCAAGTAAACGCTCTTATCTTCCAACAAATAGTAGTCTTATTTCAGACAGATCATTACATAATAATGCAATTGTCAATCTTGTTACCTCTCAGACAGGCTGAGGCCACTGATGTTACCTTCTACTTATCTGTACTGTTGCTTTGGTATGCGCACACAGTGAAATTTCCATTGCACATTTTCTGATGTTACTCAATGTACTTCTCAGTAAGTGCAATATAATGCATACTATTACTGGCCCTAGCAATGTGCACACTTTTCTGTCCAAGTTAATATCAATACTACTTTGTTGTCTACACTGCTACATCCTTTTCTATTCACTCCTACCCAAGAATTTTGACAGTTCCTTGAGAAATAAAAAAATAAGTGACTGTCATAGACTTTGTGTTTTATACCATAATTATTTTTAAGCAATCTGCAGATGCCCAAGCAACAATTTCAGTGGACCTTGTAGCAGTTCTATTAAATTTTTTCCTCAATGAATACCATTTCCCACACCACCCTCCTTTCCGAACTATCCACCCTCCACATTTCCCCACCTACCCTAAAATGGTTCAGTAGTTATCTCTCCAATGGGCAGCAATCCGCCAAATGGCAACAATCTTACTCTCCCTTCCTCAATACGTCCCCAGAAGTACCGCAAGGCTCCATACTTGATATTCTCTTATAGCATCCATATTAACAACTTTCATTCCACTCTCCCACAGTGCTCAGTAATCCAGTCTGCTGACAACTCTACAATAATTTGCACTGCAAATTCCAGCTCTGAACTGCAGCAAATCACCCAGAATGTCCTCACCAATACTGAAGTTTGGATGTTTAATCATCTTGTCCTAAATCCGAAAAAAAAAAAAAACTAAACTAGTACGTTTTACCCCCAAGAAAACCACTCCCCTAGATAAACTCTTCACTGTTCAAACCCAAGACAATACCACTATAGAAGTTGTTCCACACACTAAACTACTAGGCATTATTATAGACATAAACCTTAACTTTGACCTACACATAAACAACAACATTAAAAAAAACACACCAAAAACTTAGTATGCTCTACAGGCACCAACACTTTCTTAGCCTCTCTACTAGACAAATCCTTGCAACCACCTTTTTATTACACTCTCTCCTTTATGTTGCCCTTCTCCTCACTAATATCCAAAACTCTGCAAGATCCAAACTTGAAATGTGTTACAACAGAATAGCCAAATTTGCCACCAAGGCCAAATTCTCATCCCACAACTGTAACTCACTGAAACAATTAGGCTGGCTGGAACACCTCCACCATTTTTCATTCACCCAACTACAGCACACAAAATAGTCTACAGACCCACAGACTGTCCTGCTCTCTTGACACTACTTGCCCAATATCAACCGAGGAGGTAACCAAGATATGAAAATCCTCCATTTCTAAAAGTAGAAAAGCCCACCCTACCTGCTGGTCAACTTCTCTTCACTGTTGCCAAACTATGGAACTCGCTTCCTCCTTCTATACGAAACACAGGCAGAATCACCACCTTCAAACAAATACTGAAAAATAATCATCTCTTTCTAGCTATGTACCTGCTCTATAATCTAACCTCCTCCTTCTCTTTATATAACTAAACTCCTTTGCTTTTTGCTGCTGCTGACTGATGATATTTTCTCTACAATTATTATTTTTCATCACTTGTTGATACTGGTACAATAATGGTGAGTAACATATCTCTGTGTATACGTCTTTGAATGAACTCATCTGGCGACCAAAATTCCTGCTTTTATGTACATGTTCTGTATATATTACTGTAATCACGGTGTAAAACTGTTATCTTCTTTTGTACCTATTAATGTTTAATATTTTCTGTATCCATGTTCTTGTCGGAGCTTTTCTCTTCAGGCCTCCACTGAAAATGGGCCCTTTTAGGTCCAGTGGACTTTCCCGGTAAACAAATGCAATAAATGCAATATGTAAAATAAATAAATAAATGATTATTCCAAAGTGTTCATAATTCTCCCACTCAGAGCTGTATTCATATTCAAATTTTGGTTAGTTACTATTTGTAAGTCAGACACAGTGGCCAATTCAGTTGTCAAGTTGTAACCACACACACCTGTAGCAGTAAAAACGCACTGCTGACATCAGGTGGCAAACATATAGGCATGAGGTAGGTGTCCCTATGCCTGTGTTCCACACTTCCCTGTTCTTTTCTGTTACAACTGTTACAACTATTACTGCATGTGAGCATGCGCACAAACATACACACTATAATGTACTACCCAAAATTAGCCATTATGCATCTCTGTACAACCACAATTGCAATGTCCACGGTCTAAACCAAACACCAATTCATGCCAGCACAACACACCAATGCACCATTAACCATGCAAATTAATATCGACAGCACACACATAACACTGACAGTACCCACACGTGTGTAAGACATAAGTACACACACAGACTACAAGCTGTATATAACTTTGATGCATTACACTGGTAAGTAAACATTCAAATGCACATTCTGCAGCATACAATGCACTCCCACTGCCCTTTCCCACATACACCACCACAATTCCCATTTAGCAGAGGTGAAAAGATATGCCATCTAGAGAGTGAAATACTATTTCTATGATATGAGCATTTTACAGTATAACATTATCAAAACAAATAAAAACAAAAGTAATAACAAGCATAAAAGAAAAAAATAATTTAATTGTGAGCGTTTTCGTCCATCAACATCACATGAACTTCAGACAATTTTATAAGTACACACCCCTTCTTTAAATACTAAAACAATAGGTCACATGATTAGAATTTACATACCGCCATTCATTAAGTCACATGACTATTAAAAAAACATTTAAAATTATAAGTTAAATAGATTTAATGTAATAATTCACATATACTAATACTATTACCAACTTAAAAATGTCATTCCTATTCATCTTGTAAAACTTTTCAGTTTCAATAAGCAAGTAATGGAATGCTGGTCATTTAGACCTGAATAAGTGTATGCATTCAAAGCAAGTAATGCTTTTCCAATTTTGGTCCCAAAACTCCTCCTCTAGGTCCTATTCTCACTGGGCACCATTTTAAATGTAGAGCTATCGATCAGGTGAGAATAGGACCTATAGGGCCATACACTTATAATAATATATAACTAATAGTCATGTGACTTAATGAATGACTTTGACAGTATGCAAATTCTAATTATGTGACCTATTGTTATAGTATTTAAAGAAGTGATGAATGTGATGAAATTCATGTGATGTTGATGGGCAAAAGCGCTCACAATTAAATAATTTTCTTTTACGCTTGTTATTACTTTTGTTTTTATTTGTTTAATTGTTTCTTTTTCCAGCATGACATTATCAAACAAGTGATAACTTACCTTCATTATGTCTGGTCTAACAAAACACTTTTCTCCATAACGTCTGTTACTTACCCAACATACCTACAGGGAGTCAGACATACACACAAACTGTGCCAGGTAACCATGGTCCTTTGCTAACCTCTCCACAAAACCAATGCTTCAACTGCTAAAGGGGACGACAGTTGTGTCAATCCTGCTGCACTGACATCAGAAGCTCTTCCACCATGGTATGTGTCCTTCAATCTCTGCTCCATCAAGGTCTGTTACACCATCCACAGTAAAAACACACAAACACACATACATATATACATAGTACTGATGAACCATGGAAATTGCTCTCTATCTACAAAGCATAATGATGCAACAGCTACAGGGGACTACAACTGCTGAGGACCTCAGCTTACAGCATCCAATGGTTGCTGCGGCAAGCCCACTGCACTGATGCCAGAAGCTTTCATAACAAGTAATGTGTTAGTCTTGTGCTTCTCCATCAACCTCTGTTTTACCACACACACACGCACGCACACACACACACACACACACACACACACACACACACACACACACACACACACACACACACACACACACACACACACACATATGCAAAATGTACCGGTGAACCACGGAAATTTATCTACCTCTTCACAAAGCAATGGTGCAACAGCTCTGGAAGACCACAGTTGCTAAAGATAGAAGCTCAGGGCACCCAAATGCTGTTGTAGCAAGCCCAATGTACTAAAACCTGAAGAACAGGGCAGGTATCAGACTAGCTCCGCTCCATTGTTCAGTGTTATACCATCCACAATAAATGCACACAGACAAAGACATACAAAGATACAGACACAGACACACACACCCCCAACACAATGTGCTAGTGAACCATGGCATTTTTCCCACCTATCAACAAAATGATGAAAAAACTGCTTTGGCTTAACAGAGATGGCGATGATCTCAGCTCATGAAAATTTACTGTCATTTCATCAAGTACACTGCACTCACACCGGAATCTCTAACAAAGTGTAGGAACATGTGTAAGGGCTGCTCTGATTCACACATCCCCATTACATTGTCCCACAGAAAACACATGTACAACATACTCAATATACCACTTGTACTGTCAGTCTTCAAATTCTCTACAAGTTTCTCTAACAGGTACAGGGACAACAACTGTTGATTACCTCAACTCATGACAGCCCACCATTGTTGCAGCAAGCCCATTGTGCTGTCACCATACCCTATCCTACCAGGGCAGTTGTCAGCTCAGCACTGCACCATTGTTCTCTGAAAAACACACACACACACACACACACACACACACACACACACACACACACACACACACACACACACACACACACACATTCATGTGGACATAACCTGTGACAAATATCTACCCAAGATCCAAAGTACATGCTGCAACAAGTTTACTGAAATTGGGTCATCATAACCTATGATACATTGCAGGTGTCACTTCACCTTTCTTCTTCTGTTCTCCATTACACCATTTGCTAACATCTATTCCTCTCCACATACTTTTGTGTGCTTACACACAAACACCATTCACAGCCTGAATGTCTAGTTGCCACATGAGCAGCACACATACTGATCACCGCAGCAGTCTCCCACACATTTTCTGACCAAAATATCCCCAAATTCACTATCACAAACTTAATTAATGGACAACCAGACACATCAGGGAGAGATGTACTGTCCATATCCAACTATCAAGCTACTTTATTCCCACTACAATAAAAAGCAGGTGCATCTGGTAGAAGCTTATCAGTTTACAAATGCCAAGAGCTAAGAAAAATAGATTAGTTAAAAAAAAAAAAAAAAAAAAAAAATTCATGGGTGTGTTTAAAACCATTTTCTTCCAAGCTTTATCACATGTGGTTCACAAAACATACTGCATATCTAATATTGTGACAAGTATATCAAGTGACATTATGCATCACTTTTGATACAGTCCAACACATCATCAGTCCCCGCTGTTGTACATGTACTACATAGAAACCATACGGTTACATCACTTTTGAGACAACTGGACAGTATATTATAGCAAATAAGTGAATGTACTGCATCAGACTTTATATTTCCTTTCCTCCTTTCTTGGATTTCTGTGGCGCTGCTATTGTTGCTTTTACTGTACAGTGGGAGACGCTCCTGTCTTCTGGGATGGACCATTCTCCTCCTGTTGGCTGGCAGGAAGCATAAAATTCCCACTTCAGCTTCATACTCATGACCTTAAGCACCCTACCCATTTCTTCCCAACACCAGAGTCAAACTGACATAAGGGTTTTATGGCTGATGACACATGCTGATGTCTGCTTCTGTTCTCACTGGATGCATACATAGGGAATTTATACCTAGTTTAGTGAGTTTATCTATAATTCCAGAGTGGCGAGATCTAGATAGGCTGTGTGAACCACCTTACCCTCATCTACGGCTTTGGTGACTGCTTCAAAGAAGTCTATCAGGTTTAAGATACATGATCTGCCTTTTGCAAACCGAACTGGGTGGGGTCCAGAGTTTGGAGATTACCAATGTCTTTGTGTACAATATCCATGATGACACGTTCCATGGCCATGCAGACCAGGCTCGTTAGGCTAATGGGTCGGTAGTTCCTGGGGTCCGTGGTGGCTCCCCCTTTGTGGAGTGGGATAACAGTTGCTGTGCACCATTCAGTGGGCACAAAGCCTAAGGTGAGGCTATGATTGAACATGGTGCTTAGGTGGGGTGCCAGTTCATTCTGCAGTTCGTGTAGAACGCAGCCTGGGATGTTGTCAGGTCCCATGGATGCTGTGTTCTTGGCTTTGGAGAGTGTGGTTTTTACCTATGCAGCCATGATTACATGAACTTTGCATTCTTCCAGTATAGCGATGGGCCCTTTAGGGGGTGAGGGGGGGTAAAGTTAGCACTGAACCTATCTGCCAGGATGTTGGCAATATCTGTTGGTTCTGTATATTTAGTGCCATTGTGCTGTAACTCACAGCATATCTGAGTGTTGCCACTGAGATTCTTCACATAGCTATAAAATGCTTTGTGGTTGTCTTTAGAATCAGTGTCAATTTTGTTTTTATAACTAGAATTGGAGGATTTTATGAGGGATCTCAGCTTCTTACTGAGGCTGACCACGAAGTTCTTCCAATCATGGGATTTTACTTTTTTTTTTGCAACAGTTTCTTTTTTCTGTTGTAGAGTTTGTTTATGGCAGGGGACCACCAGATTGGCTTCCTTTTTTTTTGGGAGGACAGCATCTTGGTTCTGTTAGGGATAGCACAATCCATGCACTTGTGTAAGTGCTTATAAAGTGCATTTGTGTAGGATTCAGCAGTCGTACCTCTATTGTCTGTCTGCATGGGTGTCGTGAAGTTTGCCACTTCTGTCTTAAAAAGAGTGAAGTTGGCTTTGGAGAAATTTTTTACTGTGGTTTCCCTAATGGGAGGTGGGGGAGGGATGTGGATGTCTAGGATGATTAGCTTGTGGTCGGATCTGGCCAACGAGGAACTGACCTCTGGTGTGGAACACTGGTCACCCATGTTGGTAATGACCAGGTCTAGGATATTGCTACCCCTGGTGGAGGTGTGAATAAGTTGATCCAAGGCATTGGAATTTATGAATTACAGAAAATGTTGAGCAAAAGAGTTGGTACATGAGTAGTTTTCACATTTAATGGTGGGGTAGTTGAAATCGCCCATTATTAGGGTGTTGGGTTGTAACCTAATATTTTCCAGTGTATCAAGAAATGAGGAGTGGGAATCTTGGGGCATGGTGGAGGATCTGTAACAAGTTACAATTTGGCTTGCGGTCTTGACCAGAGTTAGTTGAACTTGGATAATCTCGGATGCATTATGTTGAGCAACTAGACTGGAGGTGTGGATATCCTTAATGAATATGGACACGCCCTCACCTTTAGGGTTTCAATCCAGGTTAGGTGGACGAACGGTGCGGCATGAATTATAGCCTGGTAATGCAGGGGTGCTCTCTGGAGCCTTGAGCCAGGTCTCTGTCACTGGACAGATGTCGATGTTTTCCATTTTAAGAAGTGCCTCGAGTGAATGCATTTTGAGGTTTAGACTTCTAGCAATGAGTAGCATTACCCTCAGATTTTGCTTGCTTGTACTTGTTAAGGTGGTGAATTTGTCATTTGAACCTTGCCTAAAAAAGGGACTATAGGAGTGGCAAGAGCCTTAGCCAGTATCTGGAATCCCAAGGGTGATAGGTGCAGGCCATCTCTAGCAAAGCATCGTGGTCTGTCGATCATGTCATCCCAGGCAGACAGATACTGGATCCCCTTAGAATAACACCAGAAGCTTAGCCAATTGTTGAAGTCAATCATTTTGTCCTTGTACTGTGGTATCATTCTGGGTAATGGCAGGATGCTACTCAGGGCTAGGGTCATACCTGCCTGGGCTACAAGATCGGAGAGCTCATCCATGTCTCTTTTCATGTAGTCCAGGGAGGTATGTCATAGGTCATTCACACCAACATGGACAATGACAGAGTCATATTTGTACTTGTTGTGGAGTGACCTGAGTGTGTGCTTTATGTGGCGGATCCTGGCACCCGACAGGCAGCTGGCAGTAACTTTGGTATCACACCATTTGTGAGTGGAGGCAAAAAGATCCATTATGGGTGTTCTTATAGATAGATCAATTCCTGGAAAACACTCTGATTCAATTCCCATTCATGAAGGTATGTCCTGGTCCTGATCAATTCCTGGAAAACACCCTGATTCGATTTCCATTCATGAGGGTATAACCTGGTCCTGCTCAACTTCTCTGCCTTCAGAGTTTGCTCTGAAGATGCCTGCAGAGTGAGAACATATTGGAAAGCCTATCCTAGGCTACCATAACTAATGTACACAAAGGGTAAGATATTGACCCCCCCCCCCCCCGGTTTTATGTATCACATTTCTAAAGTGTTTACCAGTTACAGTTGTAACAGTACTGGGGTCCATAGATGATTGACAGAATTAAGGACAATAAAAAATTTGCATTTTTAACCAAGAAAAATGACAATGAAGACCTTATGATTAGATGAATAGACATTAATGTTCTTACATTTTAGCACTGCACAGGCTGTTTTAAGACTGTGGTGGTGGTGCTGCGGTAGCATTGTCGCCTCACAGACAGACGTTGTCCTGTTCGATTCTCAGCTAGAGCGTCTTCTGTGTGGAGACGTGCGTGAATGGGCGTACCTTCGTTGAAGGTTGCATGTCAGGGCTAGCAACTCAGCACATAAAAATCTACTGCCAATCATTAGCAGCCTGGAGTTCCTCTGTGGCGACCCCTAACCGGGAAAAGCCGAAAGACAACAACAACAACAACAGGTTATTTTAAGAAATGTGTAGTGTCATAAATAATGCAGCATTGTCCTTCACAATACTACATTCCTTTTTAAAGTGATATGCAGAAATGTCATAGATCAGCAAATGCTGCTATTTGTACTTCATGTAAAGCATATTTCACCTTCACCTACTGTCAGAAATTACATCAATGAAGACTCCTTAGTGTCCCAGTTCAGTGATAAAATAAAAACAGAAAAATTATGCATTGTATGAATGTCACTATGTTTTATTTTAAAGAGAGCATGTCTGAATGGTAATGCAGGAAAGGGTTGTTTGTCAGGGTTCATTAATCACAGCAAATATCCTCATAACATGATGACAAAACCTTGTTGGAATGTACATAAGCAGCATATGGATCCAAGAGAAAGACAATGAGGAGGGTATCAAAAGAAAAAGTGTGTGCAGTTTGCATTCAACTGCAAAGGGTAAACTTTCTTTTAACTGGCTGTGCTGTACCTTCAAAATGCAGGGTAGACACACAGTCTCCAAAAATTACTTCATGATAATAGCAGTGCAGAAAGACAAAGATTAAAACAGTGGCTAAAGAGTTGTGTATGCATAAACTGTGAAGCATGATGAATAAGAATGACCAAAACTTGAAGGAGGTAGCACAGTAGCAGTTAACATGCTGAGCAGATTCACCGATTATGCAAGACAGCTCGACTCCTCAGTGAATGAACACGATTGCCTGTTTACAAAAATACAGTAAGGAAGAGGGTATGAAACTCAGGGGATCCCAGTCAGAGACAATGATATGTAACACTTACAGTTATGCCACAAAGTACAGTTGTGTACACTTACCATAAATGTAGATGTTTGAGTGTCTTCACTGTTGCAGCCATGACTGTAGGGTTCTCCCCTGCCGGCAGGCAGTCCTCGGTCGGCCAGAATCCCAAAGTCTGGGTCCAGCGTCGGCTGCTCAGCCATGCTCCCTGACGTCAGAGCGCCAGGAGTACAAAGCTGGCAGCTGACGCCATGTTCTCCAGTTTTTCTTGCCCCAGATGTCAGGTGTTCCAAAATGAATAAAATCCCATACCCTTTGCAAATACACCTCAGAAGAAGGGTGAAGAAGGGAATCACACAAAGGAAAAAATAAGAGGGGGCAGGAGGGAGGGAAACCCAGACTGCAATAGTGAAGACACTCGAACATCTACATTTATGGTAAGTGTACACAACTGTACGACGTTCATCGTATTTCACTGTTGCAGTCATGACTGTAGGGTTGAATCCCAAAGCAGAAGAAAAGGGAGTTGGTCATAAAGTAGAGGGGACGGCTAAAAGGCCCTGCAAGACTGCAGAAGCAAAGCCTGCCCTAGACTTAGAGTAGAGAGGTAGATTGTAGTGCTTAGAAAAAGTATGCACTGAACTCCAAGTTGCAGCTTCCAAAATGTCTTTGGTAGGAACTCCCCTGAGGAAGGCAGCTGAAGTGGCAGCAGCTCTGGTAGAGTGAGTCCTTATACTCCCTGAGATTAACTTTCCATGGTGTGAATAACAAAATCTGATTCCATGAGCAATCCATTTAGAAATGGTCTGTTTTGAAATGGCTTTACCTTGGGAGCTTGAAGCATAAGAAACAAACAATTGCTCTGATTTCCTGATGTCCTTGGTTCTGTCCAGGTAAAAATGTAGTTGTCTGTGTACATCCAAGGAATGCAAGATCCTTTCCCCCCTATTTTGCGGAGTGGGGAAAAAGTTGGCAGGTGAATAGTTTGATTTAAAGCCACTTTGGAAACCACCTTAGGCATGAAAGTAGGATTAGTCCTTAAAGACACCCTGTCTTGGTGAAAAATGATATAAGGTTCCACAGCCATGAGAGCTTGCAACTCCGAAACTCTCCTGGCAGAGGTCAGAGCTAACAGGATGGCTGTCTTCCAAGATAAAAACTTGGATGTCAGATGTGGCAGCAGGCTCAAAAGGAGGTAGGGTGAGTTTTTCCAAAACATAGTTGAGATCCCAGGAAGGAATGGGTGGAGATCTAGGGGGCCTTAAGTTCTTAGCTCCACTGAGACACTGTCTCATGAGCTGGTGGGAAAAGATTGGAGGGTCTGAATTATAATGAGCAGAAATAGCAGAGGCATGTATCTTTATGGAAGAAAAAGAGAGACCCTTATGTAAGAGGTCTGTCAAATAAAGTAAAATCAGAGGAATGTTAGGAATAAGATGATCTGAATCCTGAGCCTGCATCCAGGTGCAAAATCTTTTCCATTTTCCTGCATAAGATTTTCTAGTGCTAGGATGTCTGGCTTCTAAAATGACATCCATAACCTGCTTGGGTAGAAAAGAATGAATCATAGACCCTGGATAAACCAGGCAGCCAGGCAGAGAGTTTTGACATGGGAGTGCAGAACTTGACCCTGGTGTTGAGACAGAAGGTTCGGAGTCTGATGTAAAACCCAAGGGGGCTCCAGAGAAAGGTTTTTCATAGTTTGGTACCAAAACTGTCGAGGCCAATTTGGGGCCAGTAAAATTATCATCTTGGGCTTGTCCTGTTTGATCTTTAATAACACCCGTGGAAGAAGAGGTAGAGGCAGGAAGGCATACCCTGAGAGGTTTCTCCAATTGAATGATAGTGCATTCACTTTCCAAGCTAGTTCGTGGAATGTTCTTGTGCAAAATATCTGTAGTTGATGATTGAGGTGGGATGCAAAGAGGTCTATGTGAGGACATCCCCAGACTGCTGTAATCATCTTGAATATCTCTGTGTCCAGCATCCATTTGTGTGGGTCTGACAGGTTCCTGCTCAGACCGTCTGCCAGGATGTTTTGCTTCCCTGGTAGAAACTGGGCTTGAAGGTCCAGTTTGTAAGCTAGAGCTGTGTTCCATAGATTCATGGCTAGTCTGCAAAGGGGATAGGAATGTGATCCCCCTTGCTTGTTTATGTACCACATAACTGTGGTGTTGTCTGTCCGTATCAGTAGTTGTCCTGGTTGTAGAAGATTCCTGAAGGCCAATAGAGCATTCTGAACGGCTAACATTTCCTTTAAATTGATATGCAGGTGCTTCTGATCCTTTGTCCAAAGGTCCTGCAGACAGTTGTCCCGCAAATGGGCTCCCCATGCATAATCTGAGGCGTCCGTGATTAGTATCTGACTGGCTAGAGGCAGACTGAAGGCATTCCCTTTGTTTTGAGTACATGCCTTGGACCACCAAAGGAATTCCTTTTGAAGACAAGGCAGGACGGAGATCTGTACGTTTAAACTGTGGCAATGCTGAGACCATGCACTTTTTAGGTACCACTGTATTTTCCTCATATGTAGTCTTGCATATGGTACGAGAAGGGTGCAGGAGGCCATGTAACCCAAAGCCTGCAGGAATTTCCTTGCAGATAGCTGAGTTAATGTTGCCAAGGTTTTGAAAGTTGAAGCCAGCTGTAATTGTTTTTCGCATGTCAGAAATGCCATCTGGGTTTTTGTGTTTAGAAGAGCACCCAGTAAAGTTATCTGTTGTGAGGGTGTCAAATTTGACTTTTTTATGTTTACAGTGAACCCCAGGAACTTGAGAAGTTTTTGAACAAATTCTAGATGCTGGAGTAAGACATCCTTGCTGTCTGCCTGAATAAGACAGTCATCCAGATAAGGGTAAATTTGAATTCCCTTGAGCCTGCAATAAGCTACTACTGGAGCCAGGCATTTGGTGAAGACCCTGGGCGCAGTAGACAATCCAAAGGGCAGCGCAGAGAAATGATAGTGCCTCGATCCGGCCTTGAACCTGAGGTATTTTCTACACTCCTACCTGATGGGAATGTGTAAATAAGCCTCCTTTAAATCCAAAGTTACCATCCATGCATTTTTGGTCAACATTGGAAGCAGCTGCTGTAGAGTAAGCATCTTGAATTTTGGTATCTCGAGAAAAGTGTTCAAGACTGACAGATCCAGAATGGGTCTCCATGAATTTTGCTTTCTGGGGACTAGAAGAGCCTTGAGTAAAAACCTTGTCCCATTTCTGAAAGTGGAACCAGTTCTATGGCTTTCATAGCAAAGAGGACTTCCACCTGGTTTAAGGCCTCTAACCATTGATGTTTTGGTAGATCCGGCCATCCGCTGGGTCTTGGTATGGTATGAAAATGGAATTTGTAACCTCTTGAAACCACATCCAGAACCTACTTGTCTTGGGTTATATGAGTCCAATTTAGGTAAAAAAGAGAAAGTTTTCCTCCGAGAGGGGCTTCCAGGCAAGAAGTTCCTGCAGCCCAACAGGGGGAGTCATTGAGTCGGTTTTCTATGAGCTTGTGATCTGTCCTCTCCTCCCCTAGGGGTGGAAGCAGTCCACTGTCTTGATCTATAAGAGGCTTGCGTTTGGGGCCTTCCCCGGGAGCGTCTGTATCTACCCCTCTATGGCCTGTCTGAATTGGGAAAGGACCAATTTTTAGTAGGCCAATTCCTACTAAATCTGGGTGGCTGTACTTGTAAGAAATCCTTAACCGTTTGCTTGGATTTTGCCTTGTCCTCCATCTTCTTTATCACCTCTTCAGCCTTTGATCCAAACAAAACATTATGTTGAACAGGAGCATCCAATAACTTAGCTTTTACTTGATCCGGCAAGTTTTGTTCCTTTAACCAAGCATGCCTTCTAATGACTGTGCCAGAGGCAGCAGCCCTACAAGAAGCCTCCAAGGCATCAAAACCACAGTGTAAACCATGCTTCCCTACTTGTTCAGTGGTATGCAATAAATCATGTAATTCCTTATCATCTGCACAAGCAGAAATGGAAGTTAGCTTTTGTTTCAAAACAGACAAAAAAAAATTGCTGGTATTTCAGCATATGAAACTGACAGTTTAAAGCCCTAATAGATAAGATTGCAGAAGTGTACACTTTTTTGCCCCATCTTTCTAAAGATCTGGAATCCTTCTCAGTGGGAATGGGGTTTTTAGCAGAAGCGGCCTTAACCCCCTTAGGGCCCTGAGAAATGGTTTCAGGATCAGCAGTAGAATTCTTGTATAAAAACTGGTGGGAATCAGGAACCCTATAATATCAGTCAGGCTTAACAGGAGCTGGAGGAAAAGAATCAGGAGTTGTTAGCCTCCGAAAAAGCATCATCCACAATATCCAAAACTGGAGGGATAGCCAGGGGTCTATGTTGAGGAAGAAGAAGAAAATCCCTAAGTCTCTTCTTAGATTCAGAGTACTCCTGTCCTTCCCAGTGAAAATGGTCCCTCATTTCATGTAAAGTTTCCCCAAAAGAAAAATCCTCAGGGGGAGAAGCTGATGGAATGGATTCCTCATCATCAGAATCCTCATAAGGAGGAAAAGAATAATCCTGGTCAGAAGAAGAAACTGAAGAAACAGAAGCCTGATCAGAGGAGTCACAATACAATTCCTGCCTTGGCCTTTTGTCTGGAGGGGGATGTGAACCCCTAATCATAGTAAGCAAGTCCTCTGCCATCTTAAGTAACCGTTTCTGAGACTTGGGTCCTGGATCAGAAGAGGCCTGGGCTGTGGTCTTTGATTTGGAAGGAGTCTTTGCCTTTGTCTTTGGCTTTGCCTTTATCAGAAGCTGAGTAGGCCTGAAAACCCCTTCGGAAGCCGGTACCTGCACAGCGGCTCCGGACCCATCCGAAGGAGCATTGTCCGAAGGTGTTGCAACTGAAGTATTCAAAGGCTTCGTTGGCTCCTCATGGGAGTCCGTTTCAGCCGTCAGTTACGAAATGGCCGATGACAGGGGGTGCAAAAGCGCCTCACTGATGACTGCCGAACCTGAAGCTGGCTCTGCTTGTACAATATCATCTGATTTGGACCTCGGAGGCCTGTCTTTATCCTTGCGTCGTTTATGAACTCCGGTAGTCGGAAGCGTGTCTGACGACATTTTGTAATTAAAACGCCTACCGAAGTAATGAAATGCAAAATCGTACCTTCTTTTAATAGTACGTTGATTAAATCTGGCACAAAACCAACAACTAGCTACGTCGTGGTCAGGGCCTAAGCAAGGAATACAGTAAGAATGAAAATCCTTATGAGGTATTTGCTTCCCACATGAAATACAATTAACTTTTTCTGACATCGGACAGGAGCAAGAAAAAGTTTCAACGGGTACTTAGCTTTGAGTAGGAGTAGAAAGTCTTCGACTGAAATGCGTTTAGAAAAATTGTCAGGAGTCAGCCGACCGGCACTTGCGAACTGCTATCACCGCACGGCAAGAAAGACTGGAGAACATGGCGTCGGCTGCCAGCTTTGTACTCCTGGCACTCTGACATCAGGGAGCATGGCTGAGCAGCCGACGCCGGACCCAGACTTTGGGATTCTGGCCGACCGAGGACTGCCTGCCGGCAGGGGAGAACCCTACAGTCATGACTGCAACAGTGAAATACGATGAACATCAATAGCATTACTTGAAGTGTGAAAAAGCTTCCACAGGAAACCACTGTTTAACCTGAACACGCATGGTCAATAGTCCAATGGTATTGGCACCCTAAAACAGTTAAAAAAATAATGAGGGTCAGTAAACCTGAAGGTTACCAAAAATGCATACACATGTGCATGTAGGGAACATTGGCTCAAGCACAGACATAACACTGCTGGGTTCAGTGCAAGTGCATAGGAAGATGTGGGACCTTAAGTCTCTGCTTGTAAGCATCTTGTAATTTGTAGATGTCAGTAGTACTTCCTATCATGACTGGCAAACACAAGTTGCCATGTCTTTCCACAGCTCATACATACTAGGCTAACTACGCCTGTGGGGCATTTTAAGCCTAGACAATTTCCTTTCAAAGGTGAAAATCAAACCCTGTACCTTGTGTCTGATACCAAAGCCCAACTCTAAAACAAAAACAATGATCAAGTCACACTTAAGAGATCTTCATATACAGGAATGTAGTTATTGGGGTTACTTACCACTCCTGCACATCACAGAGTAGCACATCTACACAACAGTATATACAATCAAGTCAGTCATCAAAATGCTTCCCTCCCCTTCCCATATCATCTGGCCACCTAACAGCATCCTTCTGTTTTCAAAATACAGTTTACAATCCAGACAATGCACACAATTATGCACACTGACTGAAAAGCAAATAACCTGCTTAGGCTCAAAGGTGTGTATTAGGCCAAGACCACAGGGGCTTTTTAAGCTTGGCCATGCATCCCAAATCAATGACACTTTTATTTATTTATTTTTTTATCAATGACAAGTACTGGTACTCTTTGTACGTGTAAGCAGTGGCTTGGGAGAACATTTACAAGCAGGGTCCTTGAAACTGAACCCTTTACAAGTTGCCGGTGTCCATTGTTGTAACCCAAAAATACTAAAAAATGCCAGACCCATGTCTTCTAAAACCCAAATAATAAACAAACCATCTTTCTCCACCATACATCAATCTGGTGACATCCACCTCAAACACGGTCAGAACCAAACACCAAACCAAAGAATGAACCTTAAAAGTTTAAAAATAGTCATACTAAATCTTAGAAGCATATGCAACAAAATCACAGGTCTTCATGCCTGGATGACTCAACACAACCCAGATATCCTAGCCACAACAGAGACATGGCTAAAACCTGACATAAAAGATGCTGAAATAACTACTCCCAGTTATAATATTATTAGGCTCAATATAACACAAAAAAGCAGTTGGAATAGCTTTAATCTTTCCAAATATGCTCACAGTGACTCCCTATACATGCACAATCTCAGAATTTGGGAAAGTAGAAATTCTAATCTCATTCCTGAAACTTAATAGAGCCAAGAACATATGCATTGATGTGTCATAAATTACCAAAGGACAGAACGTCCAATACTTGAAAACATACTATCCTAGATAGATATAATCACAAATGAAACTATCCTCCTGAGTGATGTAAACATTGACTGGCAGTCTTTATCTGCAAATTCAGCAATCAACAGCATGAGACTCTTTGGATTCACTCAACTTATTAACATCCCAAGAAGATATAGCAAAAATAACTACCAATAATCTATCCTGGACTGAATTCTGCTTACCAATCCATCTAATTTTACCTCCTCCGGTACCCTCCCTGATAAACTAAGTGACAACCTGCCAGCTTATACCCACAAGAATATTACACAACTAACAAAGGAACATAAGCTCAAAAATAGTAACTCCCCCTCTACCTCTCCTATATTCAATTTTATAACAATACATAAAATCATACACAACCTGATAGCCTGCCAGTCTATTACCTCTTTAATCAACATACATTTCCCTTAAAGATTTCTCAGATCAGAAGACAAACTTCTCACCATAAATAAACCAAATAAATCCCAGAACAAGGCCTATACTCATACTCAACAGCAAAAAATGGAACTCCTTACCAGTAACCACAACTACTTCTAACCTACACACCTTTAAATGCTCCCTAAAATAATACTTTACAAACTCATGGATCTGCTCCTGTGCCAATCCCGGCTGAATTTACTCACTATATTTCTCACAATTCCTTTCAACCTAAGTCATACCACACAGCCCTCTCCAACCTACTAGTTCCACTCTTGTTTTTCCCACTACCTTACCATATCCAATTTCTCTCTGCAGACCTTTCCTCTGCCTCCTTCTTTCCTCCCTACTCAATTAAGCTACTAGAAGATACCCCACCATGCATTCTTCTTAAAATTTCCTTTTCTCTCCATTCCTACTTCCTGTTATAACCCTAATATGAACTACGAATGACCTCTCACATTTGTATGGAGATCACGATACAGTGGGGATCAGGGAATTTTCCCTTTTCCCCACTGTGGTACAACCTTGAAGTTGGTATACATAATTTGTAGGGGTGTTTTTGTTTTGTTTCATTAGAGTTTTCATAAAGTCAAACATATGGCCACGACTATATCAAGTTAAAACTCGATCTTCCGAAATAAACGTGTATGTGCGTGTTTCACAATGTCGAAATTCATATCGCCGAGACCATATGATTGACATTTGAAATGTTGACCATACAAGTACAACATAAAAAAACAAAAAAAACTTACCTTAACGCTGCTAGCAGGGGGGCTTCCTTGCACCACCTGCGGGGGGCTCCACCCCCTACACCCCCCCCCCTGGAACTTAAATATACCAACTCTGAGATCGCATTACAGTGCGGAAGTGGAAATCTTTTCATTCCGCACTGTAAGAAGATGCCGGTTCCCCATGGTCGACACTTCAAATATCGATCATATGGTCTCGGCCATATGAATGTCGACCATTCGAAGAGGATCTGTATAGATATATATATATATATATATAGATATATATATATATATATATATATATATATATATATATTATACCCCTATATATGTTTCTTTCTTTATATATGTAAATATATATATATATCTATATCTCTATATATATATATATATATATATATATATATATATATATGTATGTGTGTATATATATATATATATATATATATATATATATATATATATATACACACACACACACACGTGTGTGTGTGTGTGTGTGTGTGTGTGTGGGTGTATATAGAATCATAGTTAATTACTAGGCTAATGGCCCTAGGGCCCTAACAAGCCTAGCCAAGTTCTACCCTTATTTCTGCAATCTGCACCTATTGCTCCTGTCCAAGATGGACACAGGTGGAACCCCGGGGTGAATTTATGGTTACCCATCCAATCGTCCAGACTGCATTTGAAGAGGGCCAATGAGGTGCTCTGTTTGACATGAAGTGGGAGTCTGTTCCAAAGGTGTGGTAACCTCTGGAAAGACAAAGCTGGTCCCTCCTGCAGGTTCTATTAATGTCACATACCAGAATAAGGTCTTTAGAGCGAGTAACCTGTGTACCATTTGACTTGCAGATATCCAGCACTTCCAATAAAGCAGAGTCAGAGATTGCCTTACATACAAGACACAGATCGCCTCTGAGTAGTCTGTATGAAACAGAATAAAGTGACAGTGACTTCAGATGATCCACATAGGACGGATGCTGAAGATCTTGAATTTTCCTTATGAGGAACCTTTGTGGTCTCTCCAATTGCTGCAGTTGCTTGGAAAGGTACATACCAAAAGGGGCACTGTACTCAGTTATTGGTCTGATGAGGGAAGAGTGCAAGGAGGTTATAACTTCTTTTTTTTTCTGGAGGTAATGTCCTTACTTATGAGATGAGCAGCATAGAATGCCCTTCTTACCACTGTGCAGACATGGTGGTCAAAGGTAAGGTTGCTGTCAATCTGTGTGTCTAGGTCTCTTACCACTGAGTGAGTACTTAGGGTGCTGCTATTGATGTGGCAGTTAGTAGGAACATCACTCTTATCAAAAGAGATAATAATACATTTTTTTGCACTGAGTTTAAGGCCATGACTTTGGCACCAGTCATTTGTTTGTGCAAGGCCCTCTTGTAGGATGTTGACATCATTTGGAGATTCTATAACTGCTCCCAGTTTGCAGTCATCAGCAAACTTTGTCAGGCACAGATCTTTAGTTTTTGGAGAAACAGATTCCAAACAGTAGAGGTCCCAGAACTGATCCTTGTGGAACACCACTGGTTACAGGTCTGCTGTTGGAGGTGGATTCCCCTATTTTGACAATATGGGTTCTATCAGTGAGCCAGTTAATGACCCATCTAATGATATAAGGATTGACACCTAGCAGTTCATCAATGATGCCCGAGTGGGGACAGTGTCAAAAGCCTTGGTTGTATGCACAGATTTCCCCTCGTCTAGAGCCTTGGTGACTGTCTTGAAGAAGTCCACCAGGTTTAACAGGCATGATCTGCCTTTGACAAATCCAAGCAGAGTAGAGTCAAGTATTAGGAGATTACTTATGTCTTTGTTGATAAGGTCCATGATGATTCACTTCATGGCCTTGCAGATAAGGCTAGTCAGGCTAATAGGTCTACAGTTCATTCAGTGGAAGCACCACCTTTGTGCAAGGGGATAACAGTGGCTGGTTTCCATTCAGTTGGAGTGAAGCTGGTGCTTAGAGTATGATTGAAAAGAGTATCCAATGGTGTTGCTAATTCTTGTTGTAGCCCATGAAGGAGACAGCCTGCGATGTTACCAAGTCACACTGATGCTATGTTTTTGGCCTCACAGAAGGTGTTTATGACCTGCTCTTTAGAGCTATAAGGTAGGAGAGAGGTGGTAGGGATGTCATAGGGTACATATGGTGGGGACAGGAGAGTGAGGTTTTCACAAAACCTGTTGGCTAACAGGTTAGCTATGTCCACAGGCTCTGTATATGTGCTATCATTAACTACCAGTTTGGCACAGATTTGGGCCTTTTCTTTTAGGTTACGGATGTAACTAAATGCCTTATGGCTGCTCTTAGTTGCAGAAGCTAATTTGGATTAGTAGTTTGTTTTGGAGGTCTTCACAAGGAGCCTTATTTGCTTGTTTAAGCTGATGAGGAAGTATTGCCAGCTGTTCACCAGGCATGTTTGCTCTTCCATGAGGAGCTTGTTTTGGTGCTATCAGGTACAGCTCAGTCAATGCAGTTATACAGGTGTTTGAATAAAGCACTGGTGTAGAACTCGGCATAGTTGCCAGTTCCATCTGAGGGGGAATATGCAGTGAAGCTATTTATACCATCCCATAAGAGGTTGTAATCTCCTTTGGAGAAATGTTTTAGTTTAGTTAATGCTGGGGTGGGGTGGGTGTAATAGTTACTTTGAGACTGATTTGTGGTCAGATGTCACTGTTGAAGACCTCACAGTGGGGTGTTACAGCGGTTCTTCATATTGTTAAGCACCACATCTAGGATGTTGGCACACCTTCTGGGTGTTTGTCAACCAGCTGGTCTAGGGCATTGGAGCTAATGAAGCTGAAGAACCTTTGGGCAAGTGAGTTTGAGCATGAGTAATTTACTCAGTTAATGGCTGGGTAGTTAATGTTGCCCAAAACCATGGTGTTTGGATATATCTTGATAGACTCAAGTAGATCCAAATAGGCAGAGTGGGTGTCGAGATTCATGGAGGGGGTCCTGTAGCTGGCAATGACTTGAATAGGTGTCCTACCAACAGTTAATTGCACCTGAAGCATTTCCAGGGAATCATACTGTTTAACCAAGATGGAGGTGTATTTATCTTTAATGAACATTGATACACCACCTCCTTTAGTTTTCATGCCTTCAGTTTGTGGTCTGAACGCGTGGAAGGAGATGTAACCCAGTATGGCTGGGGTGCTCTTCACAACCTTGAACCAGGTCTCCATGACTGTACAAATGTGTGTGTCTTCCAAGGTAAGGACTGCCTCCAGTGAGTGCAGTTTCATATTAAGACCTCTAGCATTTAGCAGCATAACCCTGAGGTTGTTTTTAGATGCAGTTTTTAAGTCAGAAATGTTGTCCTTGAGACACTGCCTAAAAAAGGCACTATGGGGGTGACAAGAGCCTTAGCCAGCAGTCGAAATCCAAAGGGTAACAGATGAAGACCATCTCTGGCAAAGCATCGAGGTCCATTGATCATGTCATCCCAGGCTGACAGATACTAGATTCCCTTAGAAGGACACCAGAAACTAAGCCAATTATCGGTGTCAATCCTTTTCTCTTTGTGTTGAGGCATCATCCTAGGTGAAGGTAAAATGCTGCTTAAGGCTAGAGACATATCTGCCTGAGACACAAAGTTCAGGAGCTCAGTCATGTCTGTTTTCATATAGTCCAGAGAGGTATGTCTCAAGTTGTTCACACCAACATGGACTATGACGAAGTCATAACAGTACATGTTGAGAAACTTGAGTGCATGTGTGATATGATGGATCCTGACACCTGACAGATACCTGACCATGATTTGTTCCTTATGCAGCCTGGTGAGAAGGACATCTGTGTGTCTCACGATGAAATCACCTATGACTATTATGTTTGGATTTGTGTTTTGCCTTAAGGGTTTGATGGGTGTGACAGTGGTGCATGAGCTACTACGTGTATTGTGTTCAGCAGAGGAGGTAATATGTGTAGTGTGCTTGTGTTCGTGTTTGGGAGGTCTCTGGTGTTTAGGTATGTTTCTGGTGAGGACCTCTGCATAAGTATATATTTGTGATGTGAGTTTGGGCGGAACAGGAGGTGAGGTGTTTATGCTGACAACCCACTCATTGTCATATGCACTGACTCGTGCATGTGAGAGCATGGATTCAAGGTTCTTAATACATTTGCATCCCTCACATGCTGTGTTTGTGTGGGCTAGGAGTAGAGGATTGTCGGTGAACATGAAGCAGTTGCTACACTGCTTCAGGATGCCCATGTCAACCAAGCTGGCTGGAGAAACTGTGGGAAATTGTCCGTCCATAGTGTCAGGTAAATTTATATAGTTAGGAAAAGAGGTTGCACTTAGGAATGGCTAGTGGGTGAGAGGTATGTTGGTAGCTCTGAGGTTGGGTTTAGTGTTCCACCTGACAGCAGAGCAGGCCCACAAAAAACCTCTGGAGGACCACAAGCAAAGTGCCAAGGGAAAATTTAACAAGAAAAACATTTGCGTCTATAACCACCGATGGTAACCACCGCTATGTGGCAGTGCAAAGGTACAAAACAGACCCAGAAACAGCAAACCTGGAACTGGGCTATGCTACAGCTGAACTAGTGCAGTTTGCAGTAAAATGTGGCAAAAACAGTTCAGACAATTCAAACAGTCAGTAGAATGCAAATACAAATTAAAAGTGCAATATAAGAGCAAAAAAACAGGCACTTAGTTAGTTAGATGGAAGCAACGGATGCCTCAGATCTTTCAGTATCTCAGTGAAGAGCTGGTTTTAGTGCTCAAGTAATACCAAATAGTCTAGATTCAGCAAGTCTGAATCTAGCCTATGCTAAAGTGTAGAAGTACTAGAAATTCAAAGTGCATAAAATCACAGCCACAACAGCAAAAAACAGTTAAAATAAAGCAGCAGTTCAGTAGAAAACTGTTCTCAAAGTACAATGTAGACTTTAACAATACTTAGCTGGTTTTACTGTTCAAATGATACCAGTCTAGATTCAGTCCACATTCAGCAAGCCTAGCCTATGCTATAAATGCAGAAGTACTAGAAATTCAATGTGCAGAAAATCACAGTCACAAAAGCAAAAAAAAAAAAACAGTTTAAATAAAGCATTAGTTCAGTAGAATACTGACACAAGAGTGTAGACCACAAACCTTCCTAATGTGAAACAACTGGTGTAGAACCCAAGAGCTTAAACTAGAACCAAGTCACAGAATAACAGGCACAATAAATCTTCATCAGCAATTCCCAGCTTAGAAGAGTGTAGGCCACACTCTCCTACCATAAGAGTTTAGACCACAAATCTTCCTAATGTAAAATAACTGGTTTGGAACCCAAGCCCTTAAACTGGAAGAAACACACAGAGAACAACAGGCACAATAATCCTTCACCTAGCAATTCCCAGCTCAGAAGGGCAGAGGCTACCCTCTCCTCCCACAAGAGTATAGACCAAAAACCTTCTTAATGTAAAGTAACTGGCCAAAGTCCTTAAACCAAAACGAAGAGGCTTAGAATAACAATTACAATTTAATCAGGCTACTAATAAGCAGTAATAAATGCAGCAGAATAAATGCAACTGAATGTTTTTAAGAACAAGCAGCAAAAGCAAAATAAAGTAATCAAGTAGGAAGAGACAAATATTCACGTAGGAATAGACAAATACAGTAAAAGCAGCTAAAGTTACTCAGAAGGTTAGAAACAATAAAAACTTTGACCCTGCCAAATTCCAACAAGAACTAAACTCATGTAATTGGTCTATTCTAAAACACCTCCCCTTAGAGGAAGCAGTAGCATACTTTAACAACAAATTCCTTGAGATCCTTGATTTGCATGCAGCTGTTCGCTCAAAGAGAACCAAGGCAAAAACTGCACCATGGCTTTCTAAAGAGTTTAAACTCAAAATTACCCTTAGAAACAAAGCATGGGCTTTATGGCGTTCTTCTAAAGACCCTCAAGATCACATTAAATACAGGCAATCCAGGAACGAAACCAAAAAATCAATTTTACAAGACAAAAAACAATACTACTGTAATTTACAGACAGTAAATCAAAATAACCCTCAGAAGTTTTGGGCAGGTTTAAATAATCTACTACATCCTGGACAAACTTCAACCCCAATCCCTGCTACTACTATTGATAAAACCCCTGAAGATGTTTCTGATAGTTTTAACCAATTCTTTACTGAGACAATTCAAGCCCTAGCTAGCCAACTACCTCCTAGCTCCCGTGGTCCTGAATGTAGCACCCCTAGAAACCTACTTACATTCAGCTTCCAACCAGTCGCCACTTCACTTATCCGTACCTTGATCAAAAAATTAAAACCCACTACACTTTCTGCTGATCAACTCCCTGCCGAGTACCTACAAAAATCAGCTGATGCTATTGCTTACCCCGTCTCAATACTAATCAGTCGAACCATAGTAGAAGCTAAAATTCCCACCATCTGGAAAATATCCTACGTAATCTAACTTCACAAAGGAGACAGCTCTACTGAATTCTCCAATTATAGGCCAATAGCTATACTCTCTCCACTTGCAAAGATTATGGAAAAATGTATTCATAGACAACTCATGCACCACCTAATCCAAAATCGCCTTATGGCAGACACTCAGCATGGCTTCCGTCCTCATCACAGCACTACTTCAGCCCTCCTAGCCTTTACTAACACCATAAACCATAATTGCAACAATAATTATATATCCTCAGCCCTCTTTTTGGATCTTTCCAAGGCATTCGATATAGTTGATCACCAACTTTTAATCCACACCCTGCAAACATTCTGTCTAGATACTGGAGCCCTCCAATGATTTCAATCCTACCTGAATGGTCGACAGCAGGCTGTCCACTGGCAGAACAAACTCTCTAACCTTCTACCTAACACCCTTGGAGTACCACAAGGCTCTATACTAGGGCCCTTGCTGTTCTCCATCTTCATTAACGACCTTTATACTGTCATCCCAAAAGTCAGCTGTATCCAATATGCTGATGACTCTACTCTGATTTGCTCAGCCACATCTCCAGTAGAGTTATGGTCAGCTACCCAGACCACCTTTAATACAATAGAAAACTGGCTTTCTGAACATTGTCTAATCCTAAATCTAAAAAAACTAAAATGCTGTTATTTTCACCAACACGTAGGTCTACCGCTTTCACCTTTACCATAAAATCAAATGATGGCACAATAATCTCCCCTGACCCATCTACAAAACTATTAGGTGTCATCATAGAGAGTAATCTAAAATGTGACCTACATGTTAACCAAACTATCAAAATCATCAATAAAAAACTAGGGTCACTTTACAGAATAAAAGCCTTCCTAACCCCTCCAGCTAAAATTGCCATAGCTCGCTCTCACCTTCTTTCAACCCTTCTGTATGCATCCCCTCTACTCTCGAATTTAAACAAGACTGTCCTTAAACTCTCAATTTGCTACAACCACATTGCCAGGTTTGCCACTGGGCTGCCTTTTAGGACACATCATTGCATCAATCTAAATCAGCATGGGTGGGTTGAACTACCCAGCCTAATCCAGTATAACCAACTGATTATGGCCTATAAAATCCTCTATAATCTGGACAATACTCCTGCACTTAAAAATATTATCACCCCCTATAACAATCCTAGACCGCTTCGATCCTCTAACAAACTACTAATTCAGACTAGCAAAATTAATAACACAGCCGGTGATTCTCTCCTTGCAAACTCTGTAAGTAGATCCTGGAACTCTCTTCCAGCTGATATTACCTTACTTTCCACCTTAGGTCAATTTAAAACTAGACTCAAACAACATTTGTTACTTAACTGGCTATGTCAATGCATCAAGCCTGGCTAACTCTCTCTAGAATGTGTAAAAATCTGTTAACCAGTTTACTGTGTAATTTAATTTAATCCTGACTTGTGCTCAGGATTAACTGTAACCTGTGGAACTTGTATAACTTTCTTACTTATGTAATCTCTGTAAATAGTCTGTTTGTAATATGTAATGCTGGTATTATGTAATGCTGTATCTGCTTACCCTTGGAGCCTTTTCTCCCCGGGCCTCCGCTGAAAATGGACATGCATCCAGTCGGACTATCCCGGTCAACAAATGTAAAATAAAAATAAAAAAATAAAGTATACTTTTTTAGTTAGATAGAAAGGGAGGAAACAGAAGATAATTCAAGGTTAAAAAAAATATCCCAAATGATTGTACTGTACTCAGTAGACTGAGCTGATGCAAAGGGACTGGAGAGACACACACCACACACATCCCCAGGTGACAATGCTAAAACACTGGAAGACCACCTACGCTGCTTTTCCTCAAAAATCCCTGATGAAACCCTAACATTGGTTGATGTCAGTACAGAATGGCAAACCATATAATCTGCAAATCCAACCAGTAATAAACATCTTTACAAGTTCATGTAACTTATAACCTCACCATCTAGATATAACAAATCACCATTTTTCAGCCTGCACTTGTTAAAGAAACTGTTTTGCAAAGTTGTTGTCTGTTGTGAACATTTTCCAGGGTTAGTGAACTTACTGCAAAGGATTCCTGATATGTGCAGCAACTCCTACTTCTGTTCAAAAGCATTTGTTACTGCACTTGAGCTCAAAGCCAGCTAGTTTTACACAGTTTTTTTTTTTGCACTCTGGTAGGAGCAGGCTGCAACATTCAACCCATCCAAAGTGGAAAGTACTAGTCCACTGAGTTTGTGTTTTTATCTGATTGGCCTGAGGGTGTAACTTTAGAAAAGTCTTTCATCCTGCTGGTATAAAAGCCTCTGCACAAATGTGGCTCCCAGTACTTGTATATAAGCAAATTTATCTGGTTATCTGGTTTAAATCCTCTGCAGGAAACTCTCTCCATAGTCTCCCATTGTTAGCAGACCATTTACAAAGCTCCCTGTAAGTATAGACCCAGTTTAGAGCACCCATTTATACCATACTGCTCCATTATCTCTCTGTGAAAACAGGATTTAACCTAGCATTATAGATGGTCAGTTCCCCTCCATTACTCCTACCAGCCTGATTGACATGGGTAGTGTAAAGGCAGTATACCAACTGCCTCATGTACACCGACAGCCCTCTACTCCTAAATCACCCAAGAACAATTTGTGAGAGAAGCATCTACACTAAGAATCTTGAATCCTTGCTCTCTTGTGCACAGAATACTAAACACTGAACAGGTTATCAGCCCACATACTACACCTCCTACACAAACCATGCACTCAACACATAAATCACACGTGCAGGTACTCACCAAAAACCTACCTAAACGCCAGAGACCTTCCAAACACCAACATGCTACACCTAATACAGCACCTACCTACAGCACTCAATACACAAAAACACAAGCACCAGTGTATTACCAAATATGCCCCTAAAGCAAAGCACATTTAAACCAAATGTTTTAGTCATAGGTGACTCCACAGTAAGACAAACAGATGTCCCACTCACCAGACAAGACAAGGAGAAGGTTATAGTTAGCTGTCTGTCGAGTGCCAGGATCAGTCAGAGCACACATGCTCTCAAGTCTCTTAACAGCAAGTACCATTATGACTCAGTCACAGTTTATGCCGATGTGAATGACTTGAGATGTACCTCACTAAACTATATGAAGAGAGACATGATTGAGCTCTCTGAATATGTGTCCCATGCAGGTATGTCACTGGCCTTGAGCAGCATTCTTCCCTCACCTAGGACGATACCATAATATACACAAAAAATGATTGACAAACAGTTGGTTTAGTTTCTGGTGTCATTCTAAGGGGATCTCCCCCATACAGCCATTTTTAGGCAAGGTCTCAAGAAAAAACATATTACTTACAAATAAATTAAGGGTTATGCTGCTAAAAGCTAGGAGTTTAAATCAGAAAATGTACTCTCTGAAAGCACTCCTTGCCCATGAGGATGTTGACATCTTTGTTCTGGATTGCAGAGAGTACCCCAGCCTTACAAGGCTTTAATGCCTTCCACACTTTCAGACCGCAAAATGATCGTGTGAGAACCAAAGGAGGTGGAGAAGTATCTATCTTCATCAAAGAGAAATACACCTGTATACTGGTCTGACAGGAAAAAGTACAGTTTTGTACCTACCATAAATGTAGATGTCCGATAGATATGCAACTGCAGTCATAACATATGGGTTGTCCTGCCTCAGGCAGCCCTCGGTCGGCCGGATTCCAAAGTCTGGGTCCGGCGTCAGCTGGTGTCGCCTCCTCTCCGACGTCAGAATGGCTGGAGTATAAAGGCATCGGCCGACGCCATCTTCTTCAGTGTTTCTTGCCCCAGATGCCAGGTGCCCTCCTAGGAAGGCTAAATTTGGTGAATGGATAAAGAATTCCAGACATGCACAACAGTAATAAACAGATACACCACAGAGATACCCCCAGCTAAAAGGAGTAGGGGTAGTGGACCCATAAAGAAGGATGCAGAGGGGTAGGAGGGTGGGAGAATCTGACTGCAGTTGCATATCTATCGGACATCTACATTTATTGTAGGTACAAAACTGTAGTATGTCCTTCAAGAATGCAACTGCAGTCATAACATATGGGTTGAATACCATAGCCAAGCTGGGGGCGGTTGGAACTAAGAAAGTGATGGTGTAGCTAAAATGCCCTGCAGGACTGCCGAAGCAAAGCCTGCTCGGGATCTGGAGTATAAAGGCAGGTTGTAGTGTTTGGTAAATGTATGCACGGAGCTCAATGTAGCAGCCTCTAGAATGTCCTTTGTAGCCACTCCTCTTAGGAAAGCTGTAGATGTGGCTATAGCTCTGATGGAGTGTGGCCTGATATTGGCTGGCATACCTTTTCCATGGAAGGAATAGCAGAATCTGATGCAGTGTCCAATCCATTTGGAAATTGTTTGTTTGGAGATTGCTTTTCCTTGTATTCCAGCAGCATAGGCTACAAACAGTTGGTCAGACTTTCTGGTGGCCTTAGTTCTGTCCAGGTAGTAGCGTAGTTGCCTGTGTATGTCCAAAGTATGCAGCAGTGCTTCCCCCCTGTTTTGAGGGTTGGGAAAGAAAGTAGGCAGGTGAATGGCTTGATTTAGAGACACCCTTGAAATTACTTTTGGCATGAATGAAGGATTGGTTCTTAGAGAGACTCTGTCCTGATGTAAAATGAGAAAAGGAGGCACTGCCATAAGTGCCTGTATCTCCGAGACTCTTCTTGCTGATGTGATTGCCAATAGGAAAACCGTTTTCCATGAGAGAAATTGCATTTCTGAAGTTGCTGCTGGTTCAAAGGGAGGAAGAGTTAATTTTTCCAAGACGAAGTTGAGGTCCCATGCAGGTACTGGCGGTTTCCTGAGAGGTTTGATATTCTTTATCCCCCTTAGGAACTGTCTTAGCAAAGGATGTGAAAACACCGGTGGATCACAATTGTATTTCGCTGAGATTGCTGAGGCATGAATCTTTATGGAAGAATATGAGAGACCAGTATGAAACATTTCTGCCAAGTATTCCAATATCTGAGGTATACTCAATACTGTTGTATCCTGACCCCTGCTAGCATTCCAGATGCTGAATCTCTTCCACTTGGCTGAATAGGTTTTTCTGGTGGAAGGTCTGCGTGCTTCCAGTAAGATCTCTTGAACTTTTTTGGAAAGAGAGATATCGGAAGGAGTTATGGTAACCTCCAGGCTGTCAGATGCAATGTTTTCAGGTTTTGATGAACCGTCCTGTAATTGTGTTGTGTTAGAAGCAGAGGCCATAGGGGCAGAGGCCACGGTTTGGTCCGAGATATGCTCAACAGCAATGGGTACCAGTGCTGCCTTGGCCAGTCTGGAGCAATCAAAATGCCTATTGGTTGTTCTGCTTTGATCTTCAGTATCACCTTGGTCAGCAGTGGTAGAAGAGGGAATGCATAAATTGTTAGGGACTTCCAGCTGAAGGAGAGAGCATCCGTTTTCCAGGCTAGAGGATGGTGGGTCCTTGTACAGAACTTTTCCAGGTGATGGTTCATGTGAGAAGCAAAGAGATCTATGTCCGGTCTTCCCCATGTCCTTGTCATTTGTGAGAAAATGTGAGGATGCAGCATCCATTCATGTGGATCCAAGAAATTTCTGCTCAGCTTGTCCGCCAGTACATTGTCCTTGCCTGGCACAAACTGGGATTGCAAATGTATCTTCAGACTTAGGGATTTTTCCCAGAGGATCATTGTTAGTCTGCAGAGGGGATAAGAATGAGTGCCTCCCTGCTTGTTTATATACCACATAACCGTGGTGTTGTCTGCCCTTATTAGCAAATGTCCTTGTTGAAGTGATTTTTCGAAAGTCTCGATTGCATATATCACTGGCAACATCTCTTTTTGGTTTATGTGCAGATGCCTTTCCCTTGGTGTCCATTGACCTTGAATGCATCTGCCCTCCATGTGCACCCCCTCATCCATGGTCTGAGGCATCTGTTGTAATCATTTGACCTGCTTGAGGTTTGTTGAAAGACATGTCCTTGTTTAACTGACTTGCTTGAGCCCACCACAAAAATTCTCTTTGCAGACATGGAATGAGTGGGATTACGTCCTCTAGGCTTTGGCTGCCTTGGGACCATAAGCTTTTTAAGTACCATTGCAGCTTTCTCATATGAAGTCTTGCCAAAGGTATCAGAAGAATGCAAGATGCCATGAACCCCAGGGCCTGCAGGATTTTCCTTGCAGTCAGCTGAGAGAGCTTTGCTAGGCCTTTGAAGTACACTGGTAACTGCTGTTGTTTTTCCTCTGTGAGATAAGCCATCTGTGTTTTTGTGTCCAGTTTGGCTCCTAGGAAAATAATCTGTTGGGATGGCAGTAGTCTTGATTTCTGAATGTTGACTGTGTATCCCAAGGCCTGTAGTAATTGAATGACATAGTCCAAGTTTGCTATCAAGGTTTGCTTGTTGTCTGCTTGTATGAGGCAGTCGTCCAGGTAGTGGTATATTTGAATCCCCTAGAGTCTGCAGTGTGCCACTACTGATGCCAGGCATTTCGTGAACACTCTGGGTGCAGTAGATAAGCCAAACAGCAATGCTGAGAATTGATAATGCTCTGTCCCTGCAAGAAATCTGAGGTATCTTCTGCAGCTTTGTCTGATTGGGACATGCAGGTATGCCTCCTTGAGGTCCAGAGTGACCAGCCAAGACCCCTTGCCCAGCATGGGAAGGAGTTGCTGCAACATCAGCATTTTGAACTTTGGCACAATGAGATAAGTATTTAGAGTAGACAAGTCCAGTATAGGTCTCCATTTGTTTTCCTTTCTTGGAACAAGGAACAGTCTTGAATAAAATCCCTGGCCTTGTTCCTGTGGAGGAACCTTTTCTATTGCATTTATGTTTAACAGCTTTGTAACTTGAATGAGTGCCTCTGCCCTTTGATGAAGTGGCAGGTTTGGCATGCCTTGTCTTATTGGTAAAGTATGGAAGTGGAATCTGTAACCTTTGTCTATTAAATCCAGAATCCAGTTGTCCTTGGTTAAGATATGCCAGTTTTTTGAGAATAAGGATAATTTTCCGCCCAAAGGTGCTTCTCTTTGAGCCTTTGTAGGCGGTATGAAAGTCAAGTCATTGTGGCTGTCCTTGTGGTGCAGCTGGGCTGCCTGCGCCACTTCTTTGATTTGGTGGTTGCCATTGGCGGCCCCTGTAGGAGCCTCGGTATTGCCCTCTACCTCGGGCACGCCTGTTTTTTCCCCTTTGAGACTTGTCAGTGTCTGGAAAGGACCAATTCTTTGAAGGCCAATTCCTGCTGAATCTGGGTGGGTGAACCTGGAGGAAATCTTTGACTGTTTGTACTGATTTAGCTTTTTCCTCAATGGACTTCAACACATCTTGTACATTAGCACCAAAAAGCTTCTGTTTTTCCAGAGGTGCATCAAGTAACTTTACTTTGACATGGTCTGGCAGTGGCTGCTCTTTTAACCAAGCATGTCTACGTATAACAGCCCCAGTCATAGCTGCCCTACATGAAGCCTCCAATGCATCATAACTACACTGAAGAAAATGATTGTTAACCTGCTGAGTGTTATGTACTAGATCCTGCAATGCTTTTATATCAGTAGGCTCAGCGGAGGCTAGCTTTTTCTGTAAGTCATCCAGTAAAAAATCCTGGTACTGAAACATATGAAAAAGGCAGTTAAGTGACCTCATGGCCAGGGTGGTGGAGGTATAAACTTTTTTACCCAATCTCTCCAGGGACCTAGCTTCCCTATCCGCTGGCAGTGGATTCTTGGCTGTGGAAGTAGCCACTCCCTTGGGGCCCTGTGAAATAGTTTCTAGATCCACAGAATGGGCCTTAAAGAGATGCTTGTGGGTGTCAGGGACCCTATAATATCTGTCTGGCTTGACAGGAGCAGGAGGGAGAGAATCAGGGTTAGCACTGGAGTCGGAGAAAACATCATCCAGGACATCCATAACTGGAGGGATAGCTAAAGGTCTGTGCTGGGGAAGCTTGAGGAAGTTACGTAGCCTTTTCCTGGAATCAGAGAATTCCTGACCCTGCCATTTAAAATGCTCCCTCATGGAGTGTAGGACTTCACCGAACGAAAAATCCTCTGGAGGAGAGGCAGAGGGAATTGATTCCTCAACATCAGAGTCCTCATAGGCTTGGAAGGATTCTTCTTGGGTATCAGAATGCTCAGAATCCCCAGAGGCTTCATCTGAAGAGAGGTTGTCGGCCTGCTCACTTCTGGGCCTTTTCTCTGCAGGCAGCTGAGAACCTCTGTCTGGATGAGGCTGAGACCCCCTAATAAGAGAAATTAGATCTGCAGCAAGAGACATGATCTGTTTATCAGAAGAAGGGGCCTGTGCATTAGGTTTAGGATGGGCCTTGGCCTGGCTGGCGGCCTCAGCACGTGCAAAGGCCTTGATGGACATGGATACAGGAGGCCTAGCTGCCCCACGTGCAGGAGTAACCTTGTCCACAGGAATGGTGTCGGGTAGATCCAGAACCTCGGTTTCTGGAGGAAAGTCAACAACCGGCACCGGAGTAGACTCCGAGACCGAAGGACGATTTACCGCTGTGTCATCAGCCTGGAGTGGTTGAATTACCACTTCCGAAGGGACCGAAGCACTCGCGGAGGGTTTAGGAGGAGTATCGGTGGAGGACGCGGGCCGAGGATGTTGGTCCTGGTCCTTACGTTTTTTGGAAGACTGAGTTGTCGGTTGATCCGACGGCATGATATAAGCGAAAGAATCACCGAAAAAGTCTTCGGCAAATTCTGCCCGGCGCCTGAGAGTGCGCTTATTAAAGCAAGCACAGGCAGCACAGGCTGAGACGTCGTGGTCTGGGCCCAGGCAAGGAAGGCAATAAGAATGGAAGTCCTTATGAGGTATTTGTTTACCACAAGACAAACAATTATTAACTTTCTCAATTTGTTCTGACATCGGCTGAGGCAAGAAAAAATGTTCCCCAACGGGGTACTTAGCTTTTAGATGACTTCGGTACTGAAAACACAGGAGCTGACCGACCGGCACTTGCGAACTGCTTCTGCTTCGGGCACCGCGCGGCAAGAAAGACTGAAGAAGATGGCGTCGGCCGATGCCTTTATACTCCAGCCGTTCTGACGTCGGAGAGGAGGCGACACCAGCCGACGCCAGACCCAGACTTTGGAATCCGGCCGACCGAGGGCTGCCTGAGGCAGGACAACCCATATGTTATGACTGCAGTTGCATTCTTGAAGGACATCTCCATGGAGTGATTCCAAGTTCAACTGACTGTGGTAAGACCCCCTTCAAGTCACTGTTAGCTATAAGCCTCCTTCAGTGAGCCAGGATACCCACACTCCTTATTTGGACCTACTTAAGTCAAATTACAACCAAACACTCTAGTCATGGATGATTTTAACTATCCCACCATTAACTGGGAAACTTATATGAGTACTAACATGCTCGCACAAAGGATCCTGAACTTTAACACAAATGCCCTGGAACAAATAGTATTCAACCACACAAGGGGCTCAAATATTCTTGACCTGGTCCTCACCAACATGGGTGACCATTGCACCACCACAAGTATAGGACCCTCACTAGTTAAATCTGATCACAAATCAGTCACATTTGAAGTAGCTATAACACCTGAACCGCTCTTACATGAAATCAGGCTAAAACAATTCACTAAAGCTAATTATAATCTCCTAGGGGATGGCATACATAACTTTTATTCCCATAGATGGCATTGACAATTGTACTAAGGTATACACAAATGCCCTGTACAAACACAGCTGTACCTGATTGGATCAAAACAAAATCCTTAAGATAAAAACAAGCCTCCCCGGTGGACATCTAGCATTAGAAAGTTATACAACAATAAGACAAATTTGCTGTCTAACAATAAATAAGAGAGGTCCCAGCACCGGAACAACAACTTCATCTGCTTGAACAAACAAATAAAACAACTTGTAAAATCCTCTAAGGACAACTTCAAAAAAAAATTAGCAACCATAGCTAAGGATAACTACAAGACATTCTTCAGCTATATCCCTAACCAAAAAAGGTAGGACCAGATTTGTGCTGAACTAGCTGTGGATGGCATCACACACACACTGATCCTATGAAAATAGCTAACCTATTAGCTGATAGGTCTGGCAAAAATTTCACCCTGCTGTCCCCTCCAAACATTCCAAAAAGCATTCCCTCTACATCTCCCACACCCTGCATCTCCAAACAGCAACTCATTAATGCTCTCTCTAAGGCCAAAAACACAGCCTCTCTGGGAGTGGATGGCATTCCAGGTTGCATTTTAAATGGTCTAAAATATGAGTTAGCAACTCCATTAGGTACCCTCCTCAACCATAGTCTGAATACTGGTTTTGTTCCTGCTGAATGGAAAACAGCAACCATCATCTCCCTTCATAAAGGAGATACAGCAACAGTCCCTGGGGACTATGGACCCATACGCTTAACCAGTCTTATTTGTAATGCCATGGAACAAATCATCATGAACCTTATAAATAAGGATATAGGTGATCTCCTAACCCTTGATCTGATACAGTTTGGTTTTGTCAAAGGCAGGTCATGCCTGTTAAACCTGGTGAACTTCTGCGAAAATGTCACCAGAGACATAGATGAAGGCAAATCTGGAATACAGCCTACCTTGACTTAGCCAAGGCCATCGACAAAATCCCACACCCAGGAACCATTGTTAAACTCTCCCAGTTGAATATCAACCATTATGTTGTCAGGTGGGTTGCTAACTGGTTCACTGACAGATCACAGTCAAAGTTGGAGACTCTACCTCAACCAGCAGAGCTGTCAGCAGTGGGGTTCCACAGGGGGTCAGTGCTGGGCCCCCTATTGTTTGGAATATACATCTCAGTAGTTCAGGCCAAAACAAAGGGTCTGTGGCTGACTAATGCAAATTAGGTGTAATCACTGAATCCCCAAATTATGTCAATATATTTCAAAAGGGACTTACACAAACCAATGACTGCTGCCAAAGCCATGGACCCAAACTCAATGCTAAAAAATGCAGCATCATCACCTTTGGTAAAAACGATATCCCTACAGACTAATCACATAAACAGTAATACCCTAAGTAATAACTCAGTAGTGAGAGACTTTGGAACACAAGCTAACTGCAGACTAAACTTTGACCACCATGTGTCTACTGTGGTAAGAAAGGCATTCTACATTACACACCTCATTAGCAAAAGCATTGCCTCAACAGTGAAAGAGGTAATAACTCCCCTGTACTAGACCCTCATCAGACCAATAATTGAGTACAATGCTCCTTTTGGTATGTACCTTACCAGGCACCTACAGCAACTTGAGAGACCTCAGAGATTTCTAGTCAAGAAAATTCAGGGTCTCCAGCATGTCATACTTTGAGAGACTGAAATCACTGTCACTATACTCAGTAGCATACAGACTACTTAGTGGAGACTTGTGCCTGGCCTACAGATCAATCTCGGCCCCAAACCTAATGGAAATGCTGCACATCCACAAGTCATATGGTACAAGGGTCACCTGCTCCAGGGACCTTAACCTGGACTGCAACATAAATAGGACCTGCTGGAGAGACAGATGTGTCTCTCAGAGGTTGCCATGCCTCTGGAATAGTCTACCAATTCACATCAAACAGAACCCCTGTATGACCCTGTTTAAGTGTAGCCTGGATGGCTGAATGGGAAACAGTAAATTCTTTCTGGGGATTTCACCTATGACCCTCCTAGATATGGGCAGTCGTTGCTAAGGAAGATCTTGAGTTTAGGCATGATCCTTATATTGGGTTTCTCTAATATTATACTGGACACAGATGGCTAGGCTTATATAGACTTTCGGGTCAATAGTTTAGTAACGATCTATGAACCTAGAAAGTCAGACAATCCAGCCTCAACATCCACACTAAATAAAATCTCATCCAATGGAGCTCGGCAGATAACTTAAGTGATCACTTACCAATCTAAACCACAAGGCATCAAAGCAACACCTCCAAAACGCATCTTTACAGCCTGGTAAGAAAACGTAATACTTTACTTGGAAAACACTAATGATTCCCCCCATAGATAATGCTGTCTTTTAGTTCAATAAAATATTCCTAGATGATCTAAAAACACAGTAGCCCCCTCAGAATGAAAAAAGTCAAATCCAACCCTGACCCATGGCTATCCTTCAGCAAGTAAAGAACGCAAAACATCAACACAGAGTCTGGAATGTTGGGACAAAAATTAATACACTTCCTACTTTGCTATCATATAGACATCTATGTACCTAACAAAACAACTTATCAACAAAGATAAGGAAACCTATTACTCAGACAATTAAAACAAACACACTACTAATCCAAAATTGTTGTGGGCCTCAATCAGCAAACTTTGAAATCCAGAGCAAGTTACACAGGCAAAACCAAGCACAGAGAAATAAGATGTTACAATGATCATCAAATTCAATACCTTCTTTATATGAACAGTGCTACCATTAACCAACCAAGTGACTAATCAAGCTCCTGATGTCCCTACTCAATCAAATAACCTCCTACAACATTTCTGCTGCCAAACAGTTGCCATGGATAATAATAAACATGAACAGAACAAATCTAAGGTGAATTAGCTGCTTAGTTTAGCAGAAGCATACTGTTGTCAAGCAGGAATGGAAACCAAACCAGAAGTAGCTAAAATCAGGAAGCAAGTGAATATGCCAAAAAAATAAAGAATATAAGGAAAAGGATCAGATGAGAAGGCATGGAATGTACTTACAGCTACATTTGTGTTTTTTTCCAGAAAATACTCCTAGAACAACCTCATGTCAATCAGCATCTGATGCAGGAATAGTTAAGGTGAGGTGAATTTAAACCAAAAGATGAAAGGCTAATATTAGTGGCCCAGGATTGTGGACTACATACATGTTGGGTTACAAAGTCCATTAAACACTTGACATAAACAGACAAATGCAGGTTCTGTAAAACAGAGCTGAAAACAAGTTGCATATCTTGTTGCTGGGTGACACACTAATGCCAGAGGGCCTGTAACACTGAAAGGCATAGCAATGTGGCAAGACTGTTGTATTGAGGATGAAGTAGCTGAGAAGGATTGGGAACATGAGCCACAAAGCATTATATAGACTGATGAAGTTTATATCTCATGGGATCACCCATTATCAATGGTTAATGGTACACTGGGATGGTGTGTTGGCATTACTTGAGGTGTTTTGTTTAGACCATGGACGTTGCAATTGTGAATGTACAGAGATGCATAATGGCTAATTTTGGGTGGTACACTGTAGTGTGTGTGTGTGTGTGTGTGTGTGTGTGTGTGTGTGTGTGTGTGTGTGTGTGTGTGCCTGTGCACAGGAGCGCACATGTGTGTACACGCTCACATACAGTAATCATTGTAATAGAAACAGAGAAGTGTGGAACACAGGCACAGGGACACTTACTTGTTGCCTATATGTTTGCCAGTTGATGCCAGCAGCATGTTTTTTACTGCTACAGGTGTGTGTAGTTACAACTTGACAATTGAACTGGCCACTATGTCCGACTTACAACTTGTAACTAACCAAAATTTGTAAATGAACACAGCTCTGAGTGGGAAAATTATGAGCACTTTGGAATAATCATAATATTATTGATGAAAAAAGTTGATAGAATTGCAACAAGATCCACTGAAACTGCTGCTAGGTCATCTGCAGACAGACTAAAAATAACTATGGTATAAAACACAAAGCTTATGGCAGTCACTTATTTTTTTTTTTATTTCTCAAGGAACTGTCAAAATTCTTGGGTAAGAGTGACTCTCTAGACTAGAAAGTAGTAGTGACATTAACTTGTACAGAAAATTGTGCACAGTGCTAGGGGCAGTGATAGTATGCGTTACATTGCTCTTACAGAGAAATACACTGAGTAACATCAGAAAACTTGCAATGGAAATTTCACTATCTGTGCGTACTAAAACAACAGTAAGGAAAAGTAGAAGGTAACACCAGTGGCCTGTCTGAGAGATAAGATTGACAACTGCATTATTATATAATGACCGGTCTGAAATAAGTATTATTTGGTGGATGATAACAGCATTTGCTTGCAGAAATAATCAACAGCTGTGAGTAGGCACTATGAATTCTAATAAACAAAGTAGAGTTTCTGTAATACTTAGACTTCTGCATGTTAGGGATCGGCACAAGCATTTTCTAACATTATTTACTGTAAAAGTGCTACTCAGATGACATGAATAAGAAGAGAGATGAGGGAACACTTTTACTGGCATACCACACAGACAATTTTGCCTGATGTCTACTGCTATGCATAGTGACTAATTAACTAAGCCTTGCAGAGCAGGAAGTGTGAGGGAGGAAAAATGGGAGAAGGAACTGAAGAACACAAAAGTAGTATCTCCCAAAAAAGTGTGTTAGGTCAGCAATGCACTGATATTTCTGGAATGCTTTTTTCATAGAATGTGCAGCACGTCAGTAGGAAAAACATTTGTAAGAGGCACTGCAGAACAGAAAGTGAAACTAGTACAGAGTACTCTCAAAATTAGCACCGCTTCTCTGTTCTTCCATTCTAAGTGAAATGAAATGTGAAAGTGCAGCCATGGACATTATAACCTCAACAACTATTGCACTATGGGGAATACTTAAGCTTTAGAAGAAAGCAAGCTCTGATCAGGATGCCTGCCCCCAGAAGGACATTGAGGGTTACAAACATAAGAAGATGAGTAGTGACTACTACTGTCTGATGTGACTACTACTGTCTGATGAATACAGATTAGGATGTGTTTAAATTCACGAAAAGATAAACAATATATATTTTTTTTATTTTCCATAGTGGTCCTTTAAAGGAAACAGCTATTTCTAACAGAAATCAACTTTTAAATGAGTATTGGCAAACAGTACAGTGAAAATGAAGTTTGAAATTGTAGAAAGTAAAACAATTATACAAAAAGATGCCTTCTCAACAGTCTTAATACTTAAATGCATTTAACATAACAGCACACAATTTCATTTATTTAAAGGTAGCTAGCACACTTTTTAACACTAAAAGTTACTGTCTACTGAAAGCATGCAAGATGTTTTTCAAATCTGAGAGGGGAACAGAGACAAGAACAGACAATAACCAGTGTAAGTGAATACTCAGGCTCTAACAAACACTTTAGTAAGTTACCCTCAACGTTACAGTGGGGTAATGCTTGTGGATGCAGCCTTTGATTTGGGGCAAATGCTCTTGTATGGAGGAGCAAATTTCCTTTTTGGAAAGTGTCTATAGCATTGTATTTTTGCTGTGATTTAAATCAGGTTTTTTAAAATATGTTTTTGTTTTTTTTTTTACACCGGAGCATTTTTAATGAGGTGAAAAGTCTGGGAAATGATTTGGGTTCAAACAGATGTAAGAAGGTAAGAAAAACCAACTACATGGAAGGCAAACTTGCTAGTAATTAATTACTGTTTGCGTGATGGAGATATATATTTAAAAGAACTGCCATGTAACTGCTTTGTCAATAATAGCATGGAATGTAAATGGATTACAGGTACATATTAAAATCAAAGAATACAGAGTAAAAAAGAAGGAGAAGCCCAGTTATGAAGTATAGGAGTAAACACACCAAGGCAAATGTCCAGAAAAAACGTAAACTCCTAATACTACTAAAACTACACTGAAGGAGCAAAAACCACTGTAAAATCCAATATAAATCCAATGCACTTTATTGTAGGTAAGCGCTTTCGCAACCAGCCCTGGTTACTTCCTCAGACCAAAGATTACAAAAAAAATCATCCCAAACTTTAAAAGCCTTGAATCCTGTGTCACATGACTATGACCAATTAATTAGTTAAATGAGTTAAAAGAACAAGTACATTCAAAATGCAAATACACTCAAAAAGCACAAAATTTAATTCAAGGCAATATATAAAAAACAGCATATAATATGATGCAAAAGAAACATACAAAAAACATACATAAAATGCTATATATATATATATATATATATATATATATATATAAATAAATAACCTGCTATATCTAACATACTAATACTACCCTATCTGTAAATCACTAATAAAACAGCTTTCTTCCTAATATTCAAACAGACTGTATGTATAAATAAATAAAAAACATCTAACATATACTATATTATATTATATTATATGTTGTCTAAACATAGTCTAACTATAAAAACGCTGGTATAACCCTATCTATAAAATCACAAAATTAAATAGCTTTCTTCCTACCTTTCAACATGGGTTTCAGAGATACATAATCATTCAGCCCAGGTAGCTTATGGGCTGCTAACATAAAAATCAATCTCAACTCCTTTTGTTCAGTTCTATTATTTAAATCTCCCATCCTAATGGTTTCAGTGACAGTGTCAATAATAGAAAAGTAAAAATAGTGATTCTCCCCTTGTTGTAACATGTGTTTTGCTAGTGCACTTTGTTCCTGTTGTCTCCTAAAACAATAAAGGTGGTCACGAATTCTTTCCCTTAACCGTCTGTTGGTCTTACCAACATAAAATACACTGCAGCAGGCACAGTGGGCTAAATATATCACATTCCTACTCTCACAGTCACATGAGGTCTTAAACTTGAAGGATTTCCCACTCGATGGATGGACAAACATGGTGTTAGTTTCTATATACTGACAAAACAAGCATGAATTACATCTCCTTGTCCAATAGTTCATAATGGATCTATGTTCTAACCCATCTGTATAGCAGAGCAGCTGCTTCAATGTTTGATTTTTATACATAAAACAAGGTTTCTCTCCTACTAATGCACCTACCCTATCATCAGTCCCCAATATATGCCAGTTACAATATATTATATCCTTAAATCAAATGAGTATCAACTGAGTGTGCAATACTAAACCACTAATTGTTCTCTGCTCTTCATTCTATTTCCACTCCACCCATATTGGGACTAGAAAAATATGGTTTCCCTGTGGTGTTCCTTTTAGTTCTGGATTCAGTGCATGCCACATTTACCTCTCTTTCATGGTAACCCCTGACTACTACTTTTCTATTATTGACACTGTCACTGAAACCATTAGGATGGGAGATTTAAATAATAGAACTGAACAAAGGGAGTTGAGATGGATTTTTATGTTAGCAGCCCATAAGCTACCTGGGCTGAATGATTATGCAGCTCTGAAACCCATGTTGAAAGGTAGGAAGATTAGGAAGAAAGACATTTAATTTTGTGATTTATAGATAGGGTTATACCAACATTTTTATAGCTAGACTATGTTTAAACAAAATATAATACAATATAATATAATATAATATTAGTATACATTAGATTTTTTTTCTTTATTTATACATATAGTATTTTTGAGTATTAGGAAGAAAAATGTTTTATTAGTGATTTACAGATAGGGTAGTATTAGTATGTTAGTATAGCAGGTTATTTTTATGTTTATATATATATATATATATATATATATATATATATATATATATATATATATATATATATATATATATATATATATATATAGCATTTTTATCTATGTTCTTTGTATGTTCTTGAATGAAATTTTGTGCTTTTTGAATGTATTTGCATTTTGAATGTACTTGCTCTTTTAAATCATTTAACTATTACAAGTTACCTTGTTAGACCCCAAACCTCCACTTTGCAACAATGCAGAAATTCTTCTAACTAAGATTTAGCTTAACAAAGGCAAAGCCATATATCTATCATGTGTATATCTTCCCCCAGGCAATAACATCAACACATTAGAGGCTATCCTTAGCTGGCTCTCAAGCAACTACCTCCAAGAAACCATTATACTTGGAGATTTTAACATTAACTGGAACTCCTGTATATCTGAGCAGCCTTCTACTCATATCAACTTATATGGTTTTACCCAAACTATAACATCCCCTACCCGTACCAATAAAACTAACAACAAAACTAGTACCCTTGACTGGATACTCACTAATACTCTCCAACTAAACTATAAAACAGGCACCCTCCCTGAGGACATAAGTGACCACTTGCTTACCTATTTAATCAGAACAAAAACTGACATCCCAAACTCAACCATCTGTAGAACTATTCGCACTACCAAAAATTTTAACCCTGCTCACTTTCAAGCTGAACTAGGCACCTGTGACTGGTCACCCCTGAAATACCTCCAAATAGATAATGCTGTGAAATACTTTAACTCTAAATTTCATATCCATTTTAGACAGCCATGCCCCATTACTCAAAGTTAGAATTAGAACCAAACCAGCACCATGGCTCACCAAAACTACCAAACAAAAAATCCTCCAAAGAAATAAACAATGGGCCAAATGGCGCTCAACAAAAAGTCCCTCAGACCACCTGCAATTCAGACAGCTAAGAAATGAAACAAAAAAGCCATATTAGCTGATAAAAGAAACTACTACTACCAGCTACAACAAACCAACCAAAATAATCCCCAAAAATTCTGGCGAGGTATCAATAACCTCCTACACCCTGGACGCTCAAGTACTCCCTCTGACTCTGATCACAAAAATCCCATCCAAATAGCCGACTCATTTAATACTTTTTTCACTGAAACTATACAATCCCTAGCCAACCAGCTATCCCCTAGCACCCCATACTTTGCCACAACCTCTACCAATAATCCTCCTCAATTTCATTTTCAGCCAGTGCCCACTTCACTCATCTGTAACCTCATACAGAAACTTAAACCCACTACACTCTCTGGTGATCAATTACCTGCAGAATACCTGCAAAAAGCTGTTAAAGTCATAGCATACCCCATATCCATCCTCATCAACAGAACTATTTCTGAAGGAACTATTCCCCTAATCTGTAAAGTCTCTCACATTATTCCCCTGCATAAGGGTGGTATCTCCAAGGAGTTGTCCAATTACAAGCCCATAGCTATTCTATCTCCTTTGGCAAAAATAATGGAAAAATGTATACACCTACAACTGTTAACCTACCTACTTGATCACAATTTATTAGCACCCTGTCAACATGGCTTTAGACCATTTCATAGCACCACCTCTGCTCTCTTATCCTTCACTAACCATATTAACAGTAATCGTAATAATGATACTTTATCCTCAGCCCTTTTGATTGACCTGTCTAAAGCATTTGACATGGTTAACCACCACCTGCTTATAGACACACTCAAAAACCTGTCATTGGACACCCATACTATACAGTGGTTCCAATCATACCTACATAATAGGCAACAGGCTGTACTATGGGAAAATACTTTATCTTCCCACCTCCCAGTTGCTCTAGGGGTCCCACAAGGATCTATATTAGGCCCATTACTCTTCTCCATCTTTACAAATGACCTTCATTCTGTAATTCCACAAGCTGACTGTATACAATACTCTGACGACTCCACACTCATATGCTCTGCTACTTCTCAATCAAAACTTCAGTCACTAACCCAAAAGACCTTTAGTACAGTTGAAAACTGGCTCCTACAAAGACGTCTTATCCTTAACCCCAAAGAAACTAAAATGCTACTATTTACCCCCACCCGCAGAACTTCCCCACTTAACTTTACTATTACTTCAAATAACGGAACTATAATATCTCCTGAACCAACCACCAAACTACTCGGAGTACTAATAGATAATAACTTGTCTTTTGAGCCTCACATTAATAACACCATAAAAACAGTAAATAAGAAACTAGGTTCCCTCTATAGAATCAAATCCTTTCTAACACCTCCAGCCAGGGTTACTATTGCTCGCACCCACCTCATCTCTACCCTGCTCTATGCCTCCCCTATCTATACCAAAATATGTAGAAGTAATCTGAGTAAACTTTCATCCTCCTACAACAATATTGCCAGATTTGCAGCTGGGTCCTCCTATAGAACACATCACTGTATCAATCTGAATCAGCTAGGATGGTTAGAGCTGCCAAATCTAATACTTTTTAATCAACTAATAGTAGCCCATAAGATCCTGTATTTACCTCAAAATACACCCATACTTACACCCCTAGTCATCCCCTATAACAATCCCAAGACCTTGCGCTCATCTAATAAACTACTTGTACAAATATCAAAATCCAACAACTCAGCTGGTGACACCTTGTTCTCCAATACAGTAGGTAAAGCCTGGAACATCCTCCCAAGCCAGCTAACCTCAATATCCTCTGTCAGCTTATTTAAAAGCAAGCTTAAACCCTACCTTAAATCACACTGGCTATGCCCCTGTGTTAACCCAGACTAAGCACCTGACTATTAACTAGACTCCCACAATTCCCAGTCTCTCATGATCATGATCTTGTGTTTACTCACTAATTATTAGTGAGCTTAACCTTCCTTAGGATTTTTTTCTTATGTAAATATGTATATACTGTGGAATGATCAAACACCTTCATATAGTATCACAACCTAGGTGATAATGAACACTATAAATCCATCCTTGTATGCTGATCTTCTATACTCCATCTATTGATCACTAGTGTTTTCTTTCTTGGGTTTATGTGTGACCTTAGTACCTATTAACATAAACTACTAGCTGTATCTAGTTTAGTCTTAGATTTCGTTTTCTTTCCCTAATAGAATACATAATATAAAATCCTAGGCTTGTAATATGTTTTAAAGATTTGTAATGCACCATTTCTAATTTAAATGTCTTAATACATCAATTCTAATGTAAATGTCTTAGTCTTGTTCATCTATTCTTAGATAAAGTTTTCTTTCCCTACTGAAATATAAAATATATATATCTTAGGCTTGTATTATTTTTTTAAAACCTCTTATGTACCAAATTCTACTGTTAACGTCTTTGCCTTGACCTTTTATTTTGTTGTAATTTGTGGAGCTTTACTTCCCGGGCCTCCACTGAAAATGGACATATATCCAGCTGGACTAGCCCGGTCAACAAATGTAAAATAAAATAATAAAAAATAAACTAATTAATTGGTCATAGTCATGTGACACAGGATTCAAGGCTTTTAAAGTTTGGGATGATTTTTTTTGCAATCTTTGGTCTGAGGAAGCAACCAGGGCTGGTTGCGAAAGCACTTGCCTACAATAAAGATCATTGGATTTATACTGGATTTTACAGTGGTGTTTGCTCCTTCAGTGTGGTTTTAGCAGTATTAGGAGTTTACGTTTTTTCTGGATAAAATCATAGAATATTGAATTATATTAAGTGTAAAGTGTAATAGCAATGTTGCAGGATACACATTTGAACAGAAAGGGCAGACCCATTTAACAAAAAGGATTTCAGGATGGATACTCAGCAGATTATCAGAGACCAAAGGAACTGGGCGTAATAATACTGACTGACAGGGGCTCCAAAAGTAGCAGAAAAGGAAAAAAACAATAAGGTTAGATTTGTTATAGTAAACAGTCACTGGCAAGAGAAGAGGATTATACTGGCAAGTATTTATAGTCCCCTTAAAACTATTATTATGAAGCATAGGAGAATTTCTGGAGAGATAGTAAGCATGAGCTTTCAGCAGGGGAAAATTTATGGGTGGGAACTGGAATCCGATTTACAATACTGAGGCTATATCAGAGAGACCTAGAAGAAAACACAGAGTAGATTTCTGAAGTATATTAGGATAGTTGGTATGGAGGATGTGAATTCAGTACTGGGAACTCACACAGAATAACATACTACTCTCCAGAATACCATAACTTGGCTAGACTAAATAGGCATTATATTTCACAGAAGTATGTGTATTTAATTGAAAGCTTGGAGTCCCATCCAATAGTTACATCAGATCAAGCACCAATAAAGCAACACAAAGAGTAATGGTGTACAGATGACACAGTGGTGTACTCCTATTTATCTATTAAAAAGGAGACGAATTAACGAATGTGTATTGGATGAGATTCTATAGTTATTAGCAAAGCTAGAAATTCCTTCAGAAGGGAAAGCTACTGCACTTGGATAAAATGAAAATGAAGTTTAAAAACATGACAGGATTATCAGAGAAAATGATTGAGAATGAAATAATAGCAATTACTTAGAGGATGACAAAGGTTACAACACTGCGAAGAAAGAGAATCTTACAGAATAAGAGGAGGAGGAGGAACTATAGAGTGCCAAAGGAAAAAAATAAAAGGCCATTTGGACAATATACAAGAGTTTATAAAGGATGCTGTTAAGCAACTATTTTTAATAACTCTAGAAAGCAAAAACTTTTAGCACAAAAACTTAATCAACAGAAAGCAGAAAGCTGTCAAAGTCCCCCTAAGTTTGGCTAAAAGAAAAATACTCAAGAAATCCTATAAAGTGCTAGATGTATTTAGAAACCTTTATGACAATTTGTATAAAGCAGTGGAATGGCGAAAAAAGCAAGAAAAGGCACAAATGAAAATATTTATGGATCATTTATTTATGCTAAGGTCAGAAGAAGATGAGGTTCAACAATTAATCACTCAGATAGAAAAAATGACATAAAATGGTAAGTCATACTCAATCAACATGGAAGTCTCCAAGAACAGAGTATTTCTGTGGAAATCTGGAAGTTAGGAGGGAAAAAAGTGATAAAGATCTGGAAGATTGTGTTAAACAATCTTTCAGAAAGTGGCGGCAATTACCAGAATCTTGAATGAAAGCAATGGTGGCTGTATTGTTCAAACAAGGTAAAAAAAAACTTTCATATCCACCTTCATACAGAGCCACTTCAATTTTAAACTATTGCAATAATCTGTTTATATCTATCCTAGCTAACAGAATAGCAAAGGTGTCGCCAAAGATGACAAAGTTTGATCAATGTGGTTTTGTAGAGGACAGACACATATATGACAACATTCCGACAAACATGGATGGTCCACAAGGAAGCAAGGTATAATAAAATAATTGCTATTGTTGGTTGATCTTGATGTAAAGAAAGTATTTGAGTGTCAGCTAAGATTTTTATGAGTAGGGCAATGGCATCATAATAGGTATACTAAAAAGCACATATGAAGGGTTGAAGACAAGAATTAAAGGTGGGACAGATATTCTCTGATAAGCTGTATTTAAACAGAGGAACCAGGCAAAAATGGCCTCCTCCATTTTTTATTTACTTTACATTTAAAACTCTTGGCAAAGAAAATAAATAGTTTGGAAATTCAAGGAAATAATTGGTACAGTACTTTAAAAAAAATCAACTTTATTTTGTACTTCATGAATCCAGAAAAGGACATGTTAACATTGTGGAGCACTTTGAGGTAGTTAGTCTCTTTAGGACATGCAATTAAATGAAAATAAAATAAAGGCTATAGAGGTAAACTATGTAACATATGATCTGGTTCATGAATGCCCTAATGTATGGGAACATAATGTGAAGTATTTAGGTGTATGAATTAAAAAGGGTTCTGTTATGACAACTAAGAAACCAAGTATATAAAAATGAGAAATGGAAGCCCTTGATTACGAATATAGTTAGTGAAAAATGAGCAGTGAAAATGTTTTAGTCTCCTTAGTTTTACATCCAGGTCTGGCCTATGTTTATCAACTAGAGGAGAAGCTGTAGATTATAATAAAAATGACTTGAAGGAATCTATCTGGGGGACAAGGAGGGCAAGAATTAAGTGAGATAAGCGGATTTCCTACATAGAACAAGGTGGTTCAGGATTACCTGGTTTGAAGGGGTATTTTAAAGCTATGCAGTGCTCTGCTAAGCTCAAAACATAAAGCAGAAGCTTTACTCAAAGTGGAAAAGGATGATGATGAAATGTAGATGGGGGTTGAGAGATGGAACGAGATCAGTATTTTGTATCTTCATCTCTAAGAAGAATAACAGCAACTGTTCTTAAGGTTGTATTCATAAATTAGTAGAAAGGATTTTAAGAACTAAAGCAGTATGGGAATGGGCATTTTATCAATAGGGATGATTGCAAGTAGGAGGTACAGAAAACAGGCAAATTGGGACTGAAATTTACTGAATAAAATTAGCAAAGCAAGCAAGGAATTACTGGGAGCACATACAACATGAAGGAAAGGTAATATAGAAGGATGAGGTAAAGCAGAAGTTTAAAGTGCAGGTTGGAGACTGTTATCGATCCCTGACATAGAAGACCGAGTATAGGCAAAGAGAAAGGGATAGGGGAGTCCTTAGTGAAATATCAGCCCTGGTAGAGTTTTTAGCTAAAAACAGCACAAAAGCTGCTGCTAAAAAAATAGGATAATTAATATGGTGTATAAAATATGGCATGATAACTATGAGAATCAGTCAGATGAAGTTAGAAAAGATTGGGGAAGGAGAATGGAAAGGCAGTTTACAAATGAACAATGGAAAGAGATTTGTAAGGCTGCCAAGCATGCAACAAAGTCCAGAAAGTTTGGCATATTTGCTTGGACACGTTTCCACAGGTATTTTGTCTACCCGAGTAGACTTCAGTAGATTTTACTTAATGTTAGACAGCAAATATTAGAGGTGTGATAGGGAAGAGAGGAGGTATTTGGGAATGTGTTTTTGGCAAATTTTAAATATTTTAAATATTGCCTACACAGTACTTTGACAGAAATGTTGCGGGGGGGGGGGGGGGCTACAAATTATTGTAAATTTTTCAGTTGGGATACAGACTCTGAATTGTCTAGGCATTTTAAGGCCAAATTCGGCCTTTCTGGGGTTTGGCCACAAATTCAGGCTTGGGGTTTGGCTTTATTGGCCTGAATTTGTCCATAAACAGACTTAAAAGAAAAAGTCATGGACATTCAGAATTGCCATTTAGCTAAAACACCTGATGTCCTTAAAGGGTAATTTGCATATATCCTATGTCACCTCTAATACAAGAAGATTAAGGAATCACACAGTAGAAAGTCTAGCTTTGCTAGATTTTTCTTTCTGAACACTGTAAAGGAAGTAAATGCACTGGAAGCAGGATCTCAAAGGAACAAATTTTATATAAATAAATGGAATATTTGGGAACATTACTTGCAGACTAATGTTTAGGAGGAAAAGCGATGTTTATGGGAAGCCAAGAATTGATCAAATTATGTAATTACTGAGTGAAAGAAAATTGTTAAAAAGAAAATGTATACTGCATAACAGTAACAAATGGAAACTGCTGCTATGGTTTGTTTTCTTTTTTATAAGTAAACATGTTGCAGCTTAAAATATGATTATTTAATAAAGAAGTTTTAAAAAAGAAGGCTTAGGACATGCATTTTGTGGTTTGTTTTTAGTGTCTGGAATATCTGGCAAATGTAAGAGTAGTGGGACTAGTGTTGAATGAGATGGAATCTTGCAACATCTGCATAGGACTCTCCTTACACACCTTCCTTTGTGATCAACTACCATGATAAGTAGAGAGAAAGACAACTCCAGTTTGCCTCCAGAAGGCAATAGTAAGGCAAGGTCACAGGGCTGTTGTTGCTGATCACCTGCAGGTGGATTACTAGTGTCTGATGAATGCAGAGGACCCTTTCCTCTGAGACCGTCACGTCTTTCGAAATTACCCCAAGCACTGGGATTCCTACCAGACTGTTTCTGGCTTTAATGTTGTGTGCCACACTGAAACATGTCTGGCAACAGCTACTCTACTTGTCTGAAAAGGAATGTTAAGGTGGTTTAAATTTAAAACCCGCAGCTGTGGGTGTTTTGCCATTCTTCCCATACATTCCCCAAATGTGCCATGACCTGTAGTTCAAAGAAATATGTTTTTTAAAATATGGAGTTAATAAAGGTTACCTAAGTTTGAGCAACTCATGCTACTGAAATGTAATATCACATCCCAAGGCCCTGCCCTAAACTTCAGTGTTGATGTATACTATCAACACCAAGAGGTCAGACATACTATCCCAGTGAATATGACTGTGGTGTTAATGGGTCCAAAAGGACAATTGTTCTATTGTCTGGTGCATTTCTTTGGAGTTGTCAATCTGAAAATTCCCACAAGGGCCCAATAGTTTAAAGCCTTAAACAGAAAGCATAGGATGTGTACATCTACTTCCCAAGGTGATCCACTCCTCTGCATTCTTTAACTGAGGGGGTGAACCACCAAGCTCTTTGGGTTTGTAACTTTAGTTAACAACTGCAGTCCTTAAAAAGTGTCTGGTTTGAGAATCTCTTGAGAATCTCTGACCAGACACTACACTCCCTAGGAAAATGAAGGATATGGTTCACTTTTTTGGCAACACAGCCACTGTATCACAGAACTACTATACACCACTGGCTGGAATACACAATAAGACTGCTGGTCACAGCAAAAGATCTTCTACACTGTTTTCTGTGGTAAAGATACTAGATTTGTGGATCATTCTCCTCCACCATGCCATCTTCAGAACATCCCCACATATGGGACCTTTGCTGGATATTAGATCATATGCTTTCTCCACACTGCTGAGATCAGCTATGAGAGATTCAAAAGGTGAGTCAATATGCTTCACATTACATGCTGTCTTCTTGGGTATATTTGGAGAAACAGAGTCTAAAGATGAGGATGACAGACTGAATGGACAACTGAAGATATTATAAGACCTTGAACAATTACATCTTGCTAGATAACATGTTGCAGGTGTGGGGCTGAAATGGTGTACTCCTTCAAACAGAACCACAATAATAACTGCTATGATGGCACTGAACCTGTCATTCAGAGACGGGTTGCCACCAAGACAGCCTGCACAGAATACTCCATGGCTTGGCAATGTAGGACTGACAGCAACACTGGTGCAGACACCCCAGTCCAGGTCAGTCTCAAATACATTATCAGCTGCAGTAGTGCTGACATTGGCAGCTCTGATGCTGACTGAAAAGGTAAAGCTGGATACTCTGACACTGAAAGATACAACAGAGTGATATCAAAGTCTTGATGATCAGTTAAGGCTCTGCCACTGACAATGGCACTAGATAGGTTGAGACCAGCATTTTCTGCACCAGTAGCAATAACTTTCCGATAAGAACAGTTTTAGTTATTTTCAGTATTCTTTCCTAAGCCCAGGATGCTATCTGTCCCTAACATGACAAGAAAGGGGAAGATGCACCAATACATTTTCCCTTCATCTTGCTTTAATACGACTGATACCCACAGTCAACCTTTCAAAGCTGAAATTGGGTATGACAGTGGAAGAAAAAAGAAGTTATGTTCTTACCATAATGTTCCATGTGAGTTGTTCATCTAGTCTTTGTTCTTACACACGGGTTCAGAGCTGATCCCTTGGCTCCGAGTCGGCCACATTCCAAGCTCTGCGTCTAACAGAAGCTCAAGGCACAGTCCCTATCCCATGATCCTCTCCTGCTAACCCTCAGATCTGGTTTGCTATGAAAACCAGACAACAGAAGACATACCCGCCTACACATGCATACGTATCAATACCAATATACAGGTCTATACACAAAAGGTAAGGACAGATACACGCATATATATATATATATATATATATATATATATATATATATATATATTATACATGTCCAAATATGAACGCATACACAGAGGCAGGCAGTCCGAAGGGACCATGAGAAAGGACAACCAGCCACCAGTCGTACCTGTTCTTCCAGAACACGGAGGGGGAAGGAGGGCGGGAATGTAAGAACAAAGGCGAGATGAACAACTCACATGGAATGTTATGGTATGAACATAACTTCTTTATGTGAAGTTGTTCGAGCTCGCTGTTTGTTCTTACACATGGGTGGCGTCCCTAGCACCCTAAACCCCGGGTGGCTCACGGGAGAACATTCCTGAGCACAGTGGAACCAAAGGAAGCCCTGTCCCTGGAGTTCCTGTCCACTTTGTAATGAGTAATAAATATATGAGGTTTGGCCCAGGTAGCCACTGCACAAATGGTATCTATTGGTAAGCGAGCAGCATGGGCTAAGGAAGTAGAAACAGCTCTAGTAGAATGAGCTTTAGCTTTGAGCGGAGTAGACTGATTGGAAGATGAATAAACAAAGTTTATGCAGTCCGAAAGCCATTTGGTTAACGTGATCTTTGTTACTGGAAGACCTTTCTTGTTATCTGCATGAGAAACAAAAAGTTGATCCGATTTCCTGAATTCTTTTGTTCTGATCAGATAAAATCTCAGCTGTCTGTGCACGTCCAATTTGTGTAACATGTATTCCAATTTATTGGTATGGTGCCTGAAAAAAGTGGGAAGTTCTATGGACTGATTAAGATTAGATTCTGAGCAGACTTTTGGTAGAAAGGACGGATTAGTACGTAAGGTGACCCTGTCCGGGTGAAAGATCAGATACGGGGGTCTAATTGATAGTGCCTGCAGCTCTGAGACTCTGCGAGCTGAAGTGATTGCAACAAGAAACAGGGTTTTCCAGGAAAGGTATTTAAGTGGGCATGACAAAGCTGGTTCAAAGGGTGATAACACGAGTTGGGATAGCATCAGATTTAAATTCCAAGGAAAAACAGGACTTCAAATGGGTGGTCGGAGATAAGTTCCCTTCATGAAAGCTCTACAAAGTCTGTGAGACATGATTGTAGCTCCCCTTTCACCCACATGAAAATAAGATATGGCAGCCAGTTGTACCCTTATGGTGGATGTTGAAGCCCCCTGATGAAAAAGAGTAGATAGAAAATCTAGAATTTTATGAATCGGAGCAACCAAGGGATCTATACCTTGTTTGGAAGCCCAACACACAAAGCGTTTCCACCTGCTCTTGTACAACTTTCTAGTGGAGGTTTTGTGGGAAGAAATCAAAATATGTTGTACTGCTGGAGACAAAAGATCTGACCTGGCTAGGCTGGGAAGTGCAGCAGCCATGCTGTCAATTTGAGGGACGAAAGAGAGGGGTGAAGAACTCCTGACGAGTGGGTCAGAAGGTCTGGCACTGGGTCCAGAGTCCAAGGTTCTTATATTTGGTGAGCTTGGAGGAAGGGGTACCAGATTTGTCGAGGCCAGAATGGTGCTATCAAGATGATTGTCCTTTCCAGACCTTTGGCTTTCTGCAGCAATTTCGAGATTAGTGGAACCGGAGGGAAGGCATATAGGAGACCCGGGGGCCAATCGTGCACAAGTGCATCCCTGGGGGTGCTCCCCGGAGGGGGAAGTAGGGCGAAATAGCTTCTGCATTTTGCATTCAAGGGGGATGCAAAAAGGTCGCAGCAAGGCTGGCCCCATCTGCGGAAAATCCTTTCCACTACTTGACTTTTGAGGGACCACTCGTGAGGCAACAGGATGGCTCTGCTCAGTCTGTCCGCTATCACGTTGGATGTCCCCAGGATGTGCATTGCTATGAGAAAGCGTCCGGTGGACACAGTCCATTGCCAGATTCTCAGGGCCTCTCTGCATAAGGGGTAAGACCTGGTTCCTCCTTGTTTGTTTATGTACCAGACCACCGACATGTTGTCTGTCTGAATTGCAGTGAGTAGTCGTGAAAGTGTTGCAACGCCAGGAACACCGCTCTCAACTCAAAGACATTGATGTGCAGACTGTACTCCATTTCTGACCACTCGCCTTGAACTGTTCTTCCCTGAAAAAGTCCCCCCCACCCTATCAGGGAAGTGTCTGTGGTCACTGTGGCTATGGGGGGGGCGAACGGGCGGCCTATCGTAAGCTCGTGGCTGTTCATCCACCATCAAAGAACCCGCTTGCAAGACTCCGTGAGCAGGATATTGTGTGACAATGGTAGCCGTTGGTAAGACCACTGTGTGAAGAGTAGCCACTGGAGGATCCTCGTGTGTATTCTCCCTAGGGGGACCGTGATAAGGGTAGCTGCCATCATGCCTAAAACTTTCAAGACCTGTGAAGCAGGGACTCTTCTGTTTTGTAGAAGAGTAGAAAGCTGTTCTCTCAAGGCTGAAACTCTTGTTTGGGGAAGCCTGATCAGAGTTAAGGTAGTGTCCAATTCCGCTCCTATGAATGATATATGCTGTGAGGGCGACAAGGCAGATTTTTCGAAGTTCAGTGTTATGCCTAAATGGGAACAGAGATTGATTGTATAGTCCCTGGCTTGCAATAGGTGATGCCTGGTGGTGACGGTAAGGAGCCAGTCATCCAAGTATGGAAATACCCGGAATCCTAGTTGTCTCAGGTGGGACGCCAGTACTGCCATGCACTTGGTGAACACCCTGGGGGCTGAGGTGAGGCCAAAGGGCAGAGCTCGAAACTGAAAAGGACTGGCTCCCAGCCAGAAGTGCAGGTGATCTCTGGATGGCCTGGCCATTTTTATGTGGTAGTACGCATCCTTGAGATCTATAGAGCACATCCAATCGTTCGTTTGAAGAAACGGAAGGATCGATTGTAGCGTGACCATCCGGAATTTCTTCTTTATGAAGGTATTGAGTTTGCTGAGGTCCAGTATCAGCCTCCACTCCCCTGTTTTCTTTGGAACTAAAAAGAACCTTGAGTAAGTTCCGGATCCTATTTGGTCCGCCGGGACTGGCTGGATGACTCTTTTTTTCTAACAGCCTTTGTATTTCTATGGCTGCCTGATCCCGCAGAGTGGGTAGAACATCTGGGAATCTTTTTTGGGTGGGAGGATTGTTTAAGAGAGGGATGTTGTATCCTCTGGTTATTATGCTTTTTACCCAGGAATCTGAAGTGTGATTTAGCCAGGTCTCTGGGTATAAAGCCAAGCGACCCCAGACTGCCTCCAGAGTAGGACAGCCGGGCCTCCCCTCAGGAGTGCTGGAAGGGCTTCCCAGGGACACTATCCCTGTCGCCCTGGTTCTGTGGACCCCCTCTGCCACCTGGGCGGCGTCTTCCATTCCTTCCCCCTCCTCTGGCTCTGGAGGAGGTTTCACTAGGTGTGGATTGGAAAGCTCCCGGAGTCTTCCGGAACCACATTTTTCCACCTCTTTGCCCTTTGGAGTATGGTCTAGAAGGGGCGGAAAAATGGACCCCTACGGCAGACAGGGTCTTTCCTTCTTGCTCACACCTAGTGAGTGTGTCCTTCACTTTGGGCCCAAACAAGGAGGAGCCATCAAAGGGGGCATTAATAAAGGAAGACTTGAAGGCTTCCGCAAAGGAGCATAGGCACATCCAGGATTGTCTCCACAGAGCGATCGCTGAAGCTGTAGCCCTACTCGATCCTTCGGCTGCATATGAAATGAGCCGCATGGATGAGTTAATGATAGAGTTTAGGGTACTGAGCTGTGCTGTCACCTTGTCTGAGACAGCAGCATCTGTGGTACCCTGTAGAGTATCTCCCAATTCCTTAAGGAGATCTCTCTGTAGACGGGTAAAATGAGTGAGATAGTTCAGCGATCGCATGGAAAAAGTCGCTGAACTAAAAATGCGCTTCCCGTACCTGTCCATCGTCCCAGATTCTTTGTTAGGAGGATGAACAGAGGAAGATGCTTCAGACATTTCTTTCTTGGTGGCCGCCGCCACCACCATAGCATCAACTTGGACTCCTTTGGTGAGATACACTTTATCCTGGAGAGCAGTGATATACTTACTGGGCCTCTGAGGGATTGGTTCCAAAGTGTCAGGGGGACTCCCAAGCCCTTCAAGCTATTAAATCCATTAACTCGAAGGGCGGAGTTACCCAGGAGGTGGAAGGCTGAGCCCCAAAAGCCTTCAGTAACACCGACTCGTCCTCAGTGAGGGCAAGTGACTGCCAGTCATCCCTCTGTTTGAGAATTTCCAGGATGTTGGCAAACGAGACATCCTCGGAGCAGGACCATGGGGACCCTCTGACTCATCCAAGTCGGTGTCCGATGTCAATGATTCCTGTGGGGAATCAATGTGCCTCCTCTTGCACAACCTCTTCCTCGGGACCTCATCAGAGGGGGCATCTGGTGAAGCTTCCGAGGAGCAGGGTTCACCCTCTGGGGTTGACTGAGGCTTTGGGTCTCTATGCTTGGTGGGAACCGGAGGTGCAGTGACAGAACTTGGACCTTTTTGGGAGGGAGAAGAGGAATCTGAAGATGTGAACATCTTACCAGACAAAACCTTCCTCATGGCATCGAAGGCACCGGAGCCCCGGGCCGAGAACTCCACCGGTTCCGAAGAAGACAGTAGCCTCCCCGGGCCCGGAACCACGGGCTCCAATCCAGAGGACGGAGCCGAACTAATTTGCACCGAGGGGTAGAGTCGGAACTGAAACTTCGGTTCAACCCCCCCCCCCCGGAACCGAGGAGAGACTGTCGGCTCAGAGACCCCTCGAGGTAGTCGAGGTCAGTGGAGCCGAAAGCACTAAAGAAAGCTTCAGCTCTGGGGGATCAACAATCATCAGATCCTCAACTCCCGGCTCCGATAGCTCGATGGGTCTTGAAGGAGGATCTATGGATGGAACAGGAAGGGCTTCAAGCTTCAAAACCAGTTGGGATGAAACTGCAATTAGTGTGGATAAAGCCGTGTTCTCCATCAGTTTCTGCACCACTCGGTCCACATCGGTGTCTGACAGTGCTCTGGAGGAACGGGTCGAAGAGGTCACCGAGCAAAGGATCGATGAAGGAAGCACCTCTGACACCGGCTCCAAGACCTGGATCTCGCCCCGAGGCAGCAGCTCGGTGCTCGGCTCCAAGGTCTGTACCATCTTAACAGAGGTACTCTGAGCCGATGACCTGGGCTCCGATACTTTCGAAGACTTCGACCCCTTCGATGACTTGGATGACTGGTCTGCCCTCTCTAATGCCTCCTGAAACTCCGGCTTCAGGAGACCCCCTCTCAATAAGTTTCCTGCATCTTTCCATCATAACTCTGCCACTAAACAAGTGGCAGATGGAGCAGTCCTCCTGAAGATGGAGAGGGCCTAGGCAGTAGACGCAGGAAACGTGGTTGTCTGTTATGGACATTTTCTGTCCACACTGGCAACGTTTGAAACCAGACTTGGCTTTCTCTGACATACTGAATAACAAAAATATACAGTTGTAATACTAATATGTAAATATATACACAATAACTAACCTGAATAACACACAGGTAAAAATTTTTTTAACAAGAGTTTAACTAGTAAACTTCACACAGAAAATTCTGACAGAGCCCTGACAGAAAGATATTGGCTTAAAGCCCAGGAGCAGCCACTCCCAAAAATTCTTAAACACTACTTTTACACTATTTTAAACAACACACGCACAACTACTACTAACTAATAATAATAATAACTCTAAATATTTTAAACTTTTGAAAAATAGAGAACTTTTTATATATATATATATATATATATATATATATATATATAGAAAAAGAATACTGGCCCGAGCTCTCACTCGATTTGACCTGTTGCAGTGGCAAACTAGATCTGAGGGCTAGCAGGATAGGATCATGGGATAGGGACTGTGCCTCGAGCTTCTCTTAGACGCAGAGCTTGGAATGTGGCCGACTCGGAACCGAGGGATCGGCTCCGAACACGTGTGTAAGAACAAATGGCGAGATCGAACAACTTCACATCAGATCTTAACAATGAAGACCTCAAAGTCAGAAGTTTGGAATGTAAAACTTAAGATGCTTATTTTTCAGGGCCAATACAATATGTTAGAGACACAATGAACTTCTGACAGATGATAACAAGCTACCTCAACAATTACTACTGCAACTTTTTGACAGCGTCCTCTGTGCTCTTACTCCTGACCTCTGCTGCTAGAGATGATGAAGGTGAGAGGAAAATTCTAAATTACTTGTGCAATCCAAGTTTCTTGTTGACTGCTGGGGAAGCTAACATTCTGGCAGGATTCAAGGCTGGCAAATGTGTAGGCTGCAATGATGAAGAAAAGGTAGCTGTGATGCTGAATCTGTTCCTTGTGCTTTGCTGACAAAGCCTTTCTATATAACTTTAATTACTGCACTCTGTTTCAAGAGCACAAAACATGAAATGCCTACAGTTTTGTCTCTTGCAATATTGTGCTCTTTCCCAAGGCATGTACTTCATGTCAACCTCAGTTGTAACTTCTGAAGGCGTGGTTTGTGGTAAGAAACAGGTGGATACCTTCCACAACTAGAACCACAAAAAAAGGTGGAAAAGATACCCGAAAAAAACCTGAAAAAAGAAAAACAGATTTTAAAGATGTGTGGCTGACAGCTAATAAGGCAGGTCTAAGTCCAGAAAGGACATTCGATCAAGAAGTTAAAAAAAAAAAAAAAAAAAAAAAAAAAAAAGTAAAAACCCAAAAGGTAAAGTGAAAGCAAAATCAATCTTAAGGAAAGTGGTTTGCTGATTTTACCCACAAATACCATGAAAAATATTCTTCAAAACCACTACAGGCAACATGGGGCTGTTTGAGATCTGTTTAGGTTGAAGAATGGCAATGGAAATCTGGTGAGGTTGCGGACCGTGGTGCATTATGGGATAGGTGAAGCAGTAACAAAGGATGGATCTTTTCATACATTCAGTTTCTAATGAATGTATGCAAAATTTTTGTCAATAAAAATGTCTGCCAGCAATTAAGCATATCTGAAAGTGTCAGATGGGGAACTCATACCTGACAGTTTAGAAAACTGTGATTACAAGATGTTTATGAAACTATTAGAGTTAAGACAAAAAGGTGTGATATATAATATTACTACAATAAGAAATATATGGAGTCCAAAAAGAAAATGTTGTTACAGACATTCTCTTATTGGTGAATTAGGTAGTGGTCAGTATAGGCTCATAGGCTGTTACTAGGTTAACTACTACTATGACCCTTACAAGCCTATATGCGCACCCAAACCACTTGGATCATGAGTATCATGGGCATCTCTACGGGGCGGGGCATGTTAGTAGGCAGGTAACCAAAGATTTGTAGGGGGTGTTAGGATAATACTTTTATTAGTGACAGCCTGTGTCTACAAGGGACATGGGGGCCAGACCAGGGGTAAATTTAGGATTTCCCATCCAGCTGTCAAGGTTTCATTTGAATCAGGTTACAGAGGAAATCTGTTTTACATGGATGGGGAGCCTATTACTCATGTGCATCTCAGTGGATCCCCGCACTGTCTCTGCAGCATGTTCGGCTTATGTTACAAGGGAAGTTCAGATACCTGGATCTAGTGTGCTTCGTTTTGCACACCTGCAACACATGCATCAGTACTGTGGTCTGAGGAAGCCCTGTAAACCAGGCAAAGATCTTCTCTCAGCAGTTTGTAGGAGAATGAATACAGAGACAGAGCCTTTAGGTGATCAGTGCAGGACAGGGTATCTGTGCCCTGAATTCTCCTGGTGAGAAGCGTTTGTAGGTATTCCAATTGTTGCAAGTGTCTGGTTAGACACATGCCAAAGTGGGCAGTGTAGTCAATGACAGGTCCAATAAGGGCCAAGTAGATTGGTACTATAAATTTGTTTGACCTGGATGCCATATCCTTACCTATAAGTTGAGTGATATAGAATGATTTTCTTATTATTTTAGCTACATGTTTGTCAAAGGTAAGATTTCTGTCTACATTTGTTCCAAGATCCCTTACTACTGGGTAGACCCTTAGGGGTGTTTTATCGATGGAATAATTACCTTGTGTTAACAGTTTCCCAAAAAGCATTATAATGCATTTTTGGCAATGAGATTTAGAAAATGACTTTGGCACCAGTCACTTGTCTGTGTTAAACCCATTTGCAAAATGCTGGTGTCTTGGGAGAAATAACAGCTCCCAATTTACAGTCTTCTGTGAACTTGGTAAACCAGAGCCCTTTAACGTTAGCCTTGACTTCTTAGAAATAGATGCCAAACAGGATGTGGCTCAGAATGGAGCCCTGGGATACTCTGCTAGTGACAGGTCTCTTGGTGGACGTGGTCTCATCGATCCTGACTTCTTCGGTCTTGTCTGTGAGCCAGCTGGCAATCCAGTGATTTATCCAAGGATTTACACTTAGAATGCCAGAGTGTAGTATTGTTTTGAATACTTTAGCCAGGTCAACATATGCAGTATGCACTCTATTTTACCCTTGTCCATTGCCTTGGTGACCCTCTCAAGAAGTCTAACAAGTTAAGTAGGCATAAACATCCCTTAACAAAGCCAAACTGTGTCCATGTCTGTAGGTTGCCAGTGTCCTTATTTATCACTTCCATGATAATTTGTTCAATGGATTTGCATATTACACTTGTCAGACTGATGGGTCTGTTGATGGCATACTTCTCAACTATCCAGATTTTCACAGATGTACAAAAGTTTGCCTCATATTTTTGGATTATTCATTATAAAATGTGTGGTTTTCTGGCAAATTACAGGGATAATCAGAGGACTGAAGTCACTAAACAATGACATACATTTGAGTTTCAGACTTCATATCCTTCAGAAAAATGCATTCTGGGGGTAGAGCCTAGATGGCGAAGTGAAGGCCAGCAACCTTTTAGAGCTCTCTAGTAAAATCAAACTAAACAGGAAAATATTTACTTCTAAGGAAAATTACTTCACACACTATTTTATAATAGTGTAAGCTTACTTGCCTCCAAATTTTGTCAAGTTTCTTCAGCTTTTTCCAATGTATTTATTTACTTATTTACATTTGTTTATTGGGATGGTGCACTGGGCCATAGCTAGCCCATTTTCGGTGGATGTCTGGGGAGAAAAGCTCCACATAAAACTAACATATAATAGAAACAACTGAGTAGCAGTTTGATAAAAAACAGTCATAACTAACTATTACATACATTAGAGAATCCTCATTAACAATTAAACACAGCAAAAGCTAACTACAGTATAGTAAAAGTTATGCAGTCACAGCTGAATAAGGGTAGAGGCTAGGTAGTAGCAACTACCTAAGTTACAGTATAGTACAGGTCATTACTAGCAACTACATTGGTTACAATATAAAATAACAGATTGAATTGAATGACCTGTAAGATGTCACATTTAGGTATAATTTTAAACATACTGACAGCTGAACTTTATTAATGTTGTAAGAGTATTTAATACTTATAAATATACATACTAGTGGATTTACTGTAAGGTTCAGGCATGAGAGTAAATATAAGAAGTACACGTAAGGACTGCATAAGAGTCAAAAGGATAGTCATGTTAGTAGGCAGTCAAGTAACTTATAAGGGGGGGGGGGCATTAACAAGGGGATAGTAGTAAACAGTCTGGGGAATCAAGTTATGGTGGGTGCCACATTGGAGCATGTACAGTGCCATAGAGTGGAGAGGTGTTGTCGAAGAGACATTCTGAATGAAGAGGTTTTGTTGATGGTCCTTATTGTTAATGGAAGTGTGTTCCACTGTTTGGCAATCTAGAAGGAGTTGAGCATTTGATCAGCAGAAAGGTTTGTTTTTTTCTACTTGCAGGTGAAGTTGGTTCTCAGATCTGAGAGTTCTATTTGGGTGATACTGAATAAATGTAGAGGTAAGGGCTGGGCGATCTGATGGTCTGTAGATGATACTATGTGCTGTAATTAAGTGCAATATGGTAGGTAGTGTGGGAGTTCGAGCACATTTAGGAACTCTAAGGAGGAGCAGTGATGAGAGGAATAATTTGCATTAGTTGCAAACCTGGAATTTTATTGCAGCAGATCTTGAGCTTGGTTTTTAGGGAGGACTGGATGTCGGTGAGGAGGGGAGCACCATATAAGAGAAAAAGTAGGAGAAAGGTTGAGGCAAAAGTTTGTTTTTTAGAGCGGCTAAGAAACTGCTTATATCTGTAGAGGACAACCAATTTCTGATGTGTTTTTTTGATACCATCGTGCACATGCAGGTCAAAAGTTAGGTTTTCATCCAGGATGATTCCTGGTAGTTTTGTATGGGACACAACCTGAATAATAGTTTTGTTTTGAGAAAGTAAAGAGAAATCAGTCTTGTTTAAAAGGGTGGTTTTCTTTGGGGTAAATAACAGGAGTTTAGTTTTATTGGGATTTAGAGCAAGATGGTTGTTGATCATCCAAGTGTCGGTAGATGTAAGGGCATTTTGGGTAATTTTCTGAAGTTCAGATGCAGAGTCTGCAGAGTAGGTGATAGCTGAGTCATCTGTATACTGTATTACAGATCCATGATTAAAAGTGGAATGAAAATAGTTGATGAAAATGCTGAAAAGAAGGGGCCCCTAGTACAGAGCCTTGGGGAATGCCTGTAGATGTGTCAAGGAGTGGAGAGTAAGAGTGCTGCCATATGGTAGATTGCTGGCTATTTGTGAGGTAGTTAGTGAACCAATTTAGGGTTGAGGTAGATACCAAGTTTAGAAAGTTTTGTAAGAAGTAAAGGGTGAGAAAAACCATGTCAAAGGCTTTAGAGAGATCAAGGAAGATTGAGGATAGAATTTTGCCACATCTCAAGCTCGGTTAACAGCATCCACGAAGGACATAAGAGCTGTTGTAGTATTATGGCCTGGTCTGCACCCATGCTGAGTAGGGAAAAGGAGTTGATTTTGAAGTAGGTGGTATAGAAGTTGAGTATGAATGCATTTTTCTAGGATTTTTTGAGAGGGAAGAGAATTGGGATTGGGTTGGAAAATTCTGTACTGTTGCCACCTTTGTGAAGAGGAAGAATATATACTTTTTTCCAGATAGCAGGTACAGAGGACTCTTGGATGGATCTGTTAAGTATACTGATTTGGTAAGAGATGGCTTAAACTGACATTTCTAGGTATTCTGGGGGTACCTTGTCAAGAGTGTTAGAGCCAGGTTTGAGATTGAGAAGTAGTTTTGTTATAGCAGCAGTAAGTATAGGAGTGAAAGAAAAACTTGGTAGAGAATGAGTAATGGTATTTTGTGTAGTATGAGGTGGCGGAACAGGGTTAGAGTTGCAGTTAGTTTGCAGAAAGGTGGCAGTAAGATTAGATATAATGTTAATGAAATATGAATTGAAAAGAGTGGCTGTTTCACTGGGTATTTTGTCTGGATGTGGACAGTCGTTGTTCTTTGAGCCTGGGTTTGGCAGGGTTGAAATGGAGTACCATAACTTCTTTGGGTTTGTTTAAAGTTATTTTGAAGACGTAGATAGTGTTTTTTTTTACTTTAATGGCTAGACGTTTTACCCGATTGCAGAGTTGCCTGAACTGGAAGAGATCCAAGGGATTTTTATCTTTTTGCCACAATTTCCATGCTTTGTCCCTAGCAACCATGAGCTGCTTAGTGGATTTAGTGAGCCAGATGGCATGGTTAGTTTTTACTCTTTTTTGATGTATTGGGTCTAGTTTGTCAGGGTGCTGAGAAATGTGGAGTTAAAGAACTCGACAACTTCATCTGAAAGGAAGGACTTTTAGTATGTTCCAGTTGATGTTTTTCAGAACATTATTAAGGCTTGCTGGGTTTAAGTTAGATTTCTTGTTTGTTTGTACTGATGTTGATTTGGTAATGGAGTGGCCTTACGTAGAATATAGGCAAGTAAGTGGTCACTGATACTGTATGGTAGTGTACCTGATGAGGAAATTTTATTTGGGTCGGACCCTAGAATCCAGTCAAGGATAGAACCACTATCTTAGTTTTTGTTGGGTCTAGTTGCATTGGCAATAAGCTGTGTAAAGTTAAATAGGTTGATGCTGGTTGAGGGAGAGTGGTTAGAGACATCTAGCCAGTTTACGTTTACATCACCTAAGATGATTGTTTCATTTTTTTTATATTGTTTGATATCCAGAGAAGAATTTCTTCTAACATAGAAATGTTAACTGGGGGTATGTAAAGGGGTATAATGCAGACATTCTTACTATTTTTGATTTTTAGGAATGATATTATGATTTTGGCAGTGGAAAATTGAGGAATGATGTTCAAATAAGGGACTATTGTGAATGTGTTTGAAAAAAGTAGTGCAGTGTCTTCTTTTTTGCGGGGTCTATCTGTTCTTAAGTGGGCATAACCTGGAGGGAGAAATTTGGAGTCTTTATTGTAGGGTTTTAGCCAAGTTTCTGTGGCAGCTAATATGTCTGGTTTATTGTAAACAGAAATAAAATCCCACAATTCCATGCCTAGCCAGCACTTTGAAGGTTGAGAGTAATAATATTTAGTGATTTGTATGAGTTAGGGGGGCTGAAAGAGGCAGACGTGGGTCCTGGGTTGTGGTGGATATCTCCACATTGGGATAGACTAGCGTGTTTTTGCAGGTAAATAGTGGGTGATTGCTTTCTTTTTGATTTATGATGGTAAGTTAAGGGCAACAGGTTTGTGCTGGTTTGTGGGGGAAGAATTTTTAGTTTAGTGTGAAAAAGTACATTGGGCATATATAGGCGGGGCATATTTCTGAGTAGCTATTAACAGGGTTTGTGAGGAAGTTGTAGATGCAACTTTGGTAGGCAAGTATGTTGTGTGTAGTGTTGTCAAGTTTAGTAGGAGACAGAAAAATAGGAAGAGCAGGAGTAGTAGTGTGGTAGAAGAATTAATGATAGATGTAGAAAAAGCAATTGGTAATTAGTGAAGGGATAGGTAGGTATTGGTATTAAAGGGTAGAGTTTGGAGAGCAGGAGTAGTAGTGTGGTAGAAGAATTAATGACAGATATAGAAAAAGCAATTGGTAATCAGTGAAGGGATAGGTAGGTATTGGTATTAAAGGGTAGAGTTTGGTAATTAGGATAGGTATGAGGTTAGTGATAAAGTGATTACCAAGTTAATTAAACATGGTCTGTTTGGGTGAAGTGTTAGAGAGGGTATGGTTGAGTTTAATAATGAATGCATGGTAAGTGTGATTGGATATTGTTCTAGTGGGGGAGAAGTTGGGGTAGGTATAAAAGTAATTGATGTGGGGGTGGGTGGGAATGGGGGTAGGGTATGAAAGCGGAGTGAGCCCAAGCGTAGGGAGGGCGAATGGAGCGGGCTGCAGTATCTAACACCAATATCTACTGCCAGAAAAAACAGTCAGATAAGTTAGGAAAAAAGAAAAAATGGTTGGTTTGCAGAGTTTGATGAGGTTAATTGAGAATTGTGAGGGAGAAGGAAGTGGGCTGGAGTGGGAGAAAAAAGAGAAAGGAAGGGATGAGCAGCAAGTAAAGTTTAATTAGATATGGAGAAGCTAGTGTGTAGGGGTATTAAAAGAATAGCAGACTGGTAGGAGTCTTTAAAAAGTAACACCCTGCAAATTTACCTTTTATTGTTTTGTAATTATTTTTGCTTCTAGACTTACAGAAAAAGTAAGGGGAGGAGAGGTGGAGGGTGGAGCTGGTGGGGGGACTGGTGATGTACCAGGTGCTATTAGATTTAAACAGTTTACAAATATAAGAATCTAACTACTGGCTGTACATACATTAAGTTAAAATAAAACATGCCCTTGAAAAGGTTGGGACTTCCAGCGATCAGAGATAGCTTTCTACTTGACTTAGTTTTTCAGTAGAAGCTCTGAGAGTCAGACCCAGTTGGGACAGAGATCAGAGAGGGGAGTATTCATATCTCTCAACTGTACTGAATTCCTCAGAATTTAACAGTTTTGAGGGCAAAATAATGGGGTGCTATGAATTTCCAAGTGGCCCCTTCAATTCCAGATTTATTTTTTTATTTTATTTACAATTTTAAATTATGGTCCCTGACATCATCACATTATCACTATTTGCCACAGAGCTGTCCTCTACTCTCAAGTAGACATCAGCTGAACTGTCTTCCCATGTGTACCATGTCTTCTGGTTTATATTAGGTGCCAAAACCAAATACAACATGCAGTAACTGCGCTTTCAAAATACGGACCAGGCTGCAAGTGTCTGAATTTATTTAATATTCCAGTGTCAGTGCTAGAGTCTGTAAACATGTAAATGCATATTAAATCCAGTGGTGTTTGCTATATGTGAACAGCAGCAGTCATTTTAAATGGTTTTCTGACTTGGGTCTTTTATTTATGGTTATTTAGTGAGCTTTGGGCAAATATTTTAAAGCTCTCAGGGGCACTTCCCAAGAGTTTATGAACTTGCCTGTAACCTGAGCAATATTTCTTTCATTTGATCAAATATAAGGTAGGATAACCCATAAGCACAGATCACAAAGTGAGCGCCTAATACATGTAACCCATCCCCCTGACATTTCAGGTTTACCTGCTGCTTCAAGGCAAAGCCAGAGAATGCAGTATGTAATCTGCTTTGGTCTAGTGTTATTTCCTGTCATGTTGACATGTTATTTTTCCTGCTTTTGTAATGCCACCATTAGAAAATAAAATAAACCAGCAAACAAACCAATCATGGTGTTCAAAAAGAGTGCTCCACCCAGTGTGCTTGCTGATGCTTTATGTCTATAAAGGTGTGTTCAGAGGTCACTTACCAAACAAATGAGATAGACATTCATAGTCCTATATATACTGCTTTGCATGGAGATAAATTTTAATTGCAGCAGCTGCATATAAATGATATGCATTTAGAAATGGGAATGCTTAAAAAACGATAAGAGGACTTATACAATGCATGTCTAAAGCCTTAGGTAACATAAGCAAAGCAGATGGTTAAAAGGCAAAGTTATGTCATTTTTATTGGCAATTCTATTAGCATGCCAAAATACTGACCTTTTAAAGGTTTTACTTGTCCATCCCCATCCCGATGAACTTAGCGCATTACTTCCATGGAAAAACCTGTTTTGGCATACACATAATGTCAGATATTTAAACCGTGACTAGTTTGGTAGGGTCCCTTCATGTGCTGCATTTTCAAGCCTTCTAAGCACATGCAAACATTGAAAACTTACAGTTTTAAGGTAAAGGCTGCTGATTTGTATACCATTGTGTGATGTATACTTCTCGGGCTTTCTATTTGAGCTTCCCCCGTAAAGGGTCATCTGACTGTAGAACTAAGTAGCATGTAATAATTACTAGGTAATATAAGCAATGGTAAATCTCAACCATGTGTACCAGTCGTTAATAGTGTTAAATTATTACTTTTTTAGATTAAGCTAAATAAATAAATACATAGATGAGCAAACAAATACAACATAATTCGCTATTTTCTAAGTTGACTTAATACTGGTAACTGAGCAAAATTCCAAAAATATGCAGTGTACTCTAGTTTATATTTTTCTAGCTTAGTTTATTGATTTAACACTGATGTAAAGCACCCCCTTTCTTCAACAGGAAACACAGTAACCTCCAGCAGTTGCTACACGCATGGGTCCTGAGATTTGAACTGCTGTTGACTAACTGGTTAGGAGAAAGGCATGCATCACTGCAGCTTGAGAGCACCTCTGTACACAATTATGTTTTGACAACGTGAAGTAAAATAGTGAGTACAATAAAAAAATGACAAATGAAAGTTGTTTGAAGGTATGTGTTAAGGGACAGTAAGCTCGAGAATATTTGAGGTGGTGTAGAAGGAGTATATTTTACAGCTGTTTCTAGAAGAAAGGAACTGCAAGGAAGTTGTGTTGTGAGAGGTGTTAAATGCTTAAGTATATGCTTAACAGGATGGTACAGTTGGAGAAGAATGTAATACAACTGGTGGTAGTTCAGCATCTCCGTATGTATGGAATTAAAATTAAAACTGGACTTTGAAACAAATTAGTTACAATAGCAGTAAACACTCTTGTCATGGTCACAAAGATTCAGTAAGTTAGGAGAAAATACAAATGTATATTTTGTTTGGGAGGATATTTTTAATTGTGTAGGTGTTTGCATAATAGAATGTATAATTAAAGGTTTGATATGCAAGGTCTTTAGAAAAAGGTCAAAATTTGTTCTTCATGATTGCGAAATGATAGCTTTGATATGTTAAGCCTGCATCAAAACTGCATTTTTTTTTTTTGAAAAGTTAATGGGATCCTTTGTAGTGAACATTCAGTTAAGGTATTTTTTAGAGGATATAAACAAATGTTTATGGTGTATCCTAGTAAGAGGGAACTTGCGATAATAAATGTTGTTTTTTCCCCCATCTTGTTATAATTTTCATCAAATGGGTGAAGTAGGGTGGCCGCAGTAGTGCACTGGTTAGCGTTGCTGCCTCATGGCAAGAGATTCTCCAGTTCATTTCTCAGCTGGGCTGCCTTCTGTGCAGAGTCTGCATGTCCTCCCTGTGGCCACATGGGTTTCCTCTGGGTGCTCTAGTTTCTTCCCACATTCCAAACATGCGCAGTAGGTGGATTGGATACTCTAAATTGGCCATAGGTGAGAAAATGTGTGCAAGTGAGTTGTATGAATGAACTATCACAGTAGGACTAGCCACTTGGTGCTGTAAACCTAGGCTCGAGATGACAGTGCTGAAGTAACACCCCAACACCATGTTCTTTTCACAGTCTTGTGCAACTGGTAGCTGGAACTGTAGTAAGAACCACTGGGAAAAAGCAGCAGACTACAGATTTTTTATTATGTTTGGTCATACCCTTCCAAATAATATGCCCATAACAGAAAGTTGTGGGACCCACTAACACACTCAGGTAACTGTTTGATTTAGCCAATCCAGAGATGAGAACATATACGGGTCATCTGTACTGAAAATATAAGGGCTAAAAACTTCATGGGACTGTATAGGTAAGCTTCTAAAGATCTTCACTGCTGCTCAATAGCTATAGGTAAGCTTCTAAAGATCTTCACTGCTGCTCAATAGCTGGTAAGAACCTATCAACCAATGATCCTATAAGAGACTTGCATTATTGTGAAAAATATGACTTACTAAATATAAAAGCCTTATTAATATAACAAGCTAAATATGTTTGTAAATATGGGCTATCTATGATAAGACTGCTCAAATCAAGATTTGAGTATTTTATCTTACTTCATGAAATACCATATATTTAATATATCTGAGGATAGAGTTTATCCATCATAAAACAGTGATATTGTCTGTGTATAATACATTTATTACACATTTAGTATGAGGTGAGTGATTATTTGTATGGTGCACATATCTACAACTATGCATAATCTATTTGCTATAGTAGTCACCTTCTCATTCTATATATGATATCAGTAAGTATTCTATCATAGAGATTTATTGTATAACTATAACTATACACATAGAGCTGTCTCTGTTTAACATATATACTTATACCAAAGCATCCATCCATCTCTAAATGGATGTTGGAAGACCTTATTCATATAAAGTACACTATATCTTAAGTACTATATAGTTGTGTAAAAATGCTTTTGGTAAACAACAATATAATGTTCCGAGTGTCATACAAAGTATATAGTGGGGATTTACATGTAGGACAAGAACATGCAATAAGTCCTGTTTTTTAACTGGTGACATATATATTTGCACCAAATTGCCTGTATATATGAAGTGAACTATTATCCATAGAATATATATTTTATGGTTTGAATGGGTTGCCCAGAGGTATAGAGTTAAAGTTATGTTTATTATATTTGTTTAAAGTTGAGCCTGGATGTATCCATATACTGTGCTGAGTGCTTATATTACATATACTTGATTGACATACGAAAGACAGAAATGCAATGGTATGATTTGTTTCTATGGGAAAATCATAAACTTACCTTGTTTAAAACTGTCTACATTTATGAATTAGTGACTTGATGTATTCTAGATTATTTAGCAATGAGATATATATTTTATAATACTTGGTTGTCTATTATAATTAAATGAAGAAAGTGGGAAGAAGTAAAACGGAGCATTTGTCGAGTGTGAAGACATCATTGCGCACGAGTAGAGGCGCTGCAATGACAACGAACACACTTTTTTCATTTCTAACATTTCTAACTTTTGGAAATGGAATATAACACAAAGAGGGTGCAATATAAGTATATCTTAAGTGGATTACACTCGCTGGACAAGTTTAACAGTTGAAAATGTGATGAGACAAATTAGAGTTTTAAAATGGAATTTGAACACATGGCATGGGTAATTTATTTGCATTTTAAAATGCAGCTTTATTTACACTGTTAGAATTAGGAGGAATGTATAGAAGGTTAGACCTAGATTTGTTGTTGTAATAATTTTTATGTAACAGCATATATTTGAAGCAAAGCAGATAACATAGTGCAACATGATTTTAGCAAAGAATATATAATGAACAGAGATTTCAGTATCATTGTTGTTTAAATAATGATGTTTAGCATGATATATAGCATTTGACATGCTGCTGATAGAAGCAATGTTCTGAAATGTTTTCAAATATTAAATGCTTGTAGATGCCTATGAATGCTTTGACTGCTGAAATAGACTTTTAATGTGCTATATAAATTGTATTTTAAAAGTAATACTATGTAATATAGATGAAGGTACTGATGCTTTTAAAAGAGGGTGTGTCTATAGTAACTTGATTGACTGGGAGTGGTTTTTCAGGTTAATGAGGTATACAGGGACAGCTTAAAAACCTCTTTGTGTGTGTTTTTATATTTGTATATGGTCTGAAGAAGCCATGGATAGTGGTTAAAAGCGCTTACTGAATATTAAAGTTCTTGGTTTATTTTATGTGGTCTGGAGCTATACTTCGTACAACTGCTACCATATTTTTCTTTGCTGCTATCTTTGCTTGTTTGGTGGAACAGTTTACCTTTACCAGCTGGTTGAGTGCCTGTTTTTTAGGTTACTAGTAGTAATTTTATTTTTAAAAAGGAAAATTGCATTTTAGTTTTATACAAGTTCAAAGTGTGACATAAGCTGAAATGTTAATATAAAACACTATTGTTCTGGTTATATTTTGTGTTTAATATTTTGACTTTTCTTTAATTTCCGTTTGAATGTTGGTATCCTACAATTCTGTTTGGGTGGGCTGGGTACATAATTATGTACATAAATTTTATGTTAATCAGCATCCAGATTTTTGGCCAGTTGTACCTACTTTTCATGTGCCTTTGTCCAGATTTTTTATGTTTCCAGGTTCAGAGGTATGGGTATATTGCATTAAATTAAAATGAAAGATGCCCTTGATAAGGTTAGGACTTCCAGTGATCCAGATAGCTTTCCCCCTGACTTTTTTTTTTTCAGTAGAAACTCTGATAGTCAGGCCTGGTTGGGAAGAGAGGTCAGACAGGGGTGTATTGCTTTATATCACATAGGCGAAAGTGACATTCATACTTCACCTGAAGAGTTAGAGGCATATGGGCAACAGTGGCAAGGATAGAAAAGGAGGAAATATTTTGGAAACTTATACGCTGGAAGAAAAATGAGTGGCTTACAGCATTCCCACTCTGACTCTTCTCTAAAGGAGGATATACAGCTTGTGACCATGACACTTCAGGAGTCATCTCTGAAGCAGGAGAAGAGGAGTGTTGACTTTATGGAAAAATGCTATCATACCAGAGATCATCCATAAATATAAGGAATAAGATGGCTTCTTAACTCTCGCTGTTATAAAAACATAACAGATTATTGACTCTAGCAAATGTGTATGGATTCCCTGGAATGGGACAAAACTTTGCTAAAAAGCACATAGACATTACTCTTAACAAATATAAAGGCACTTCAACAATAGCAGGTGACTTCAATTGTTTAGACAGTTTTCTTTCATTATTAGAATCTGAATTAAGAATGACTTCATACAAACTGGACTGAAAATCTTAAAAGATACATTCATTCAGAGAGACATCAAATCATTACTCATTATTCCTATAAATATGGTACACAAACTAGAAATGACAGAATACTAGTATCTCAGGACATAATTTCAAAGATATCCACACTTAATAGCATATCCTGTCCCATTTCTGATGACAATGCCCTTATTCTAAAATTCCATATATTTTTCAAAAAACCTACCTCATTTAACCAGAATACCTGCTTATACAACAAATGTAAAAGATTTCAAATCCTGGCTCCTTTCTGAATTGAATCTATACTTAGAAACAAATTATACTGATGGAGTTAATATAGTTATGATCTGACTCTTTAAAAGCTTATTTTTGGTAAAATTCTAGTTTGGTATACGCAGAAAATAAAACAATGGGCCTCAGAACTATCAAACATACAATCACAACTTTAAGAGACTAAAACTAAATATAAGTAATAGAAAAATCTCAATAAGAGATACACGGACATATCACATAAAACAGCCATACCTTTGGAAAAATTAAAAGTAGCCTGTTATGCTATATCTCCCAAACATATGTACAATCTAACTAAAAGAGTCAAAATGCAATATATAAAAAAGAATACCTTAGAACCAGAAGATATTGATAACAAATAGTACACAGACAGTGGGGGCATCCTTGATGATTTCAGACATCACACATCTCAATCAAAAATCTGAAAATGAAAACATTGTCCAAAATTCAGATCTTGATTTGTCTTTTTTTTTTTTAATAAGATGCCCTCTGAACTAAAAGAATATTTACATAAGGAGATTACCTTTAAACAGATCTTGGACAAAATCAAATAATTTAAACCTAATAAAGCCCAGGTACAGATGGGCTAATAATAGAAATATACAAATTATTCCCCCATCTATTATTTTACTTTTGTATAAAACCCTTACAGAAGTTCATACAAAAGAAAATTCCTCCCTTATGGAAATATTCACTAATCGCAACCATACTAAAAGAAAATAAAAATCCTCAGCTCGGTTCTTCGGGCAGACTCATAGCACTTCTGAACAATGATTAAAACATTTTCATGTTTGTCGTTTCAGATAGATTAAAAAATACCACAAAGCATTAATTTAGACCAAACTGGATTTGTATATCAAAGATAAACTCATAACAATATTAAAAGATTATTAGCCCTTACAGATTTTGTAAATAACAAAAATTAAGTTCTTATTAGTCTAGACATTGAAAAAGCTTTTGATTTCTTAGAGTGGAATTATTTACTTACAGCCTTATAATCATTTGGTTTTCCTTTTCTTTCCCTTATTAAAACATTTATAAAGATGACAACGCTTACATTATCTTAGGGCCTTTCACATTTGAATCCATTTCCTGGCTAAGGGTGCTAAACAGGGTTGTCCTCTTTCTCCTTTTTTATTTGCTATAGTCAGTGAAGCTCTAGGAATTTTATAACAACACAAACAAAGGTACTGAAATTTCAGAATGTTATTCTTCCAAAATTATGGTATTTGCTGATGATGTACTACTAACACTTCCCAACTCAAGGCTCCAAGAGGCTTAAATTTTATCATAAAGCTATTTCAGTCAAACTCAGGTCTACACTTAATCTAAAATCCAAGTGTCTACTTCTAAACAAAAATAAAAGGAAATTCTAAAAAAAAAAATTATCATAGGCAACCAACTCACTTCCTCTGAGTATTTAGGAATGACTACAATGAATACCATTGAAGGAATAAGAACTACAAATTATAAACAACATTTTAAACAATCTCAAGTCTAACTAACAACTGGGACAAAACTATAATACCCTTTGATGATAGACTGCAATTAATAAAAAAGTGATCCCCTTTCCTAAACTATTAAATATAACACAATCTTTAACTGTATATCCTTACAAGACACTTATTAAAGGCACAAATAAACTAAAGGCACAAATAAACAGTTATTAAAATTCCTATAGTTTCCGAACAATCCTAGCGTAGCTCTACATCAACATACTAAATCCTTGAACTTACAGGGTATTAATGTTCCCGATGTAGATATCTACATTAAAGCAACAATTTTCAAAACTATCCTAAATTGATTTGATCCTCATTATAACTCAGACTGGAAAACCTTCCATTTCACCCTACTTAATACTAATGATAATGTAACAGGAAATAGCAGTATAAATTAAACTAAATTCTTTTGACCTTATCTTTGTAACATTATACAATATAATTCTCCCTCCCAGTCATCCTTTTCTTTTATGAACCACATCTTAAATTCTTTCAGAAGCTTTGGTATGACAGTATCATCCCAAAATACATAAAAAAAAAAAAAAAGAAAGAAAATATATTCTAACACAAATCCTATTATTCTAGAAACTCTCCAAGTTTATAAAAGCAATATTTAAAATCTGTTCCTATTTTTGGGCTTTTACCTCCCATTATGTCAGGCTTTGTCCAGATGTCTTGTGCTAAGAGCTTAAGTGTTTTGGTTGATGATCTATTTTAGACTATTCATGAGGCAACTGAGTATGCTGTCTGGACACAAGGAGATGGCGGTGTTGGCTTGAGAGAGTGCTGTTAGCACCTGGTCCCTGCTGATAGCTGGGAAGTAGTATGGGAGAGATTTCACTTGGTGGACCTGGGGGAGTGGTGGGTGAAGTTTGAGCTGAATTTATCAGTTAGTAGAATTGCTATGTCACCCTGATCAGTGAACATGGTACTGTTCACCATTAGTTCAGCAAATTGCTGTAGGTTATCTTGAATGTTCCAAACTTTTTTTTCTTCTTCTAAGGTTTACACCTTAACCATTACACTAACTCTCCTTCAAATATGTGGATACTTCCAGATTAGAACCATAAATACCATCAGCCTTGCTAACTCTCCAGTCCATGGAGCCACACAAGCTGCCAGAAAAGAAGTTGGCTGCACACAGCTGAAGAAGGGCTTCTGATTGTCCTTAACCTACGAGGCTATCCTGACCTTGCAGTTGGTCTTGTTGAACTTAGACCTCTTAGGTTCTTGTTTAGTTGTATAAGCAATCACTTGTCATTAAGGAAGTAACTTTTCTTAATTTTGGCCATGGGTTTTCTTCTTCTTCTGTTTAGGTGAGGATTCCACCAGTGCGGTTTGTTTCTAGTGTTTGCTTTGGGTTTATTTTTGGAAGGTACGTCAGCCTCTATGTAGTCATTCACGTGACTGTATTGGGACTCTGCAAAGAATTCTGCATAGGTAGCTGTGGTCTTGGGTTTGGGGGGAGCCTTTAATTTTGACAAACTGTCACTTGTAGCATGCCTGGTAACACAGACTAGTGGTCCTTAATGTAAAGCCTATGATAATACCCTCAAAGAGACAAAGCTGTTATGCAGAATCTAATTACTCAAAATTCAACATCCCAACTAAATCCCATTGTCCCATTTTTCCTTTAAATTTCAACAAATTATTGGTCAGTAGATCATCATGGAAATAAGGTTCATACAACATTAAAAGACATTCATGAATGCATCACTGAAGTCTCATAGTCAGACTGTGCAGTAAATGTTTGTTGTTTAATTATTCAGGTTTAAAAGAATTTGGTGCGATAATCCAATGATTTAAATGATGACATTTTCCTCTTCCAGGCATCTCTGGGTGAGAACTCCAGCATAAAAAAGGTTATATCTTACCGTAAATGTTCCATCTGAGTTGTTCATCTTCTTCCACTCATCACTGATGGGTTCGGTTCCGAGCCCTCAGAACCAAGTCGGCCTTATACCAAGCTTGCATGCACCAAAAACTCTCAAGCTAAGCTAACAATGCCCTTTGCTCAGTTACCTCCAATCGAGTTTGCATGCAACATATAGAGAAAGAATAAGTCAGAGGCCATCTCTGCGCAGAAACCCTAATACACCACAAAAGCCAAGAAGATCCGCCAGGATCCTTAGGAAGGGGTCGGTGGGAGGGTGTGATGACTGGACGAAGATCAACAACTCAGATGGAACGTTATGGTAAGACATAACTTCTTTATCTAAAGTGGTTAATCTTATTCCTATTCATCAGTGATGGGACCGAGTCCCCAGCTACTTGGAGAACCTGGGTGGCCCTTATGGAAGAACATTCCTGAGAACCACTAAACCAAAGGCCGCTCTTCCCCTGGAGATCAGATCCAATTTGTAATGCTTGATAAAAGTGTGGGGCTTAGCCCAAATGGCACCTGCACAAATGTCATCCATGGAGGCCCTAGAGTGGAAGGCAACAGATGCTGCAATAGCCCTAGTTGAGTGAGCTTTGATTTGGCCAGGCTTAGATCCCTCTGTAAGTGAACATGTGAAGGCAATGCAGTTCCTGAGCCATTTAGACAAAGTAACCTTTGATACTGCACCTCCCATTCTAAGGCCTGCAAAGGAAACAAAAAGCTGGTCTGACTTGCAAAATGATTTAATTCTGTCCAGATAAAAGCGCAATTGTCTATGAACATCCAGGGAATGTAGGCAGTATTCTCCCTTGTTTGAGTAATTTGGGAAAAACACAGGGAGTTCGATGGACTGGTTAAGTGAAAAGTCAGAAACCACTTTGGGGAGAAAGGATGGGTTAGTTCGAAGTGATATTCTGTCCTTTATGAAAGATCAGATAAGGGCTCTTGATACATAATGCTTGTAATTCAGAAATTCGTCTTGCTGATGTTATAGCCACCAGGAATAAGGATTTCCATGATAAGAAGTTTAGATCACAGGTGGCAGCTAGCTCAAACGGTGGCAGGGAGAGAGCATGCAGAACCCAGGACAAATTCCATGCCTCCACCGGCTGTCTGATGGGAGGCCTGCTGTGAAAAAGACGAGAGGAGATAAGTGGTACTCCCTCAGACCCGTTATGGAAGTTGGAAATAGCTGCTAGATGGACTTGAATGTTAGAAGCCGAGGCCCCTTTGTCAAACAGCTCAGCCAAATAAAGAAGAATAGTGGCTACAGGGGCTGAGAATGGGTCTAGCTCCTGATCACATGACCAAATAGAGAATCTTTTCCATTTATCCCTGTAAAGTTTTCTGGTGGATGGTTTATGAGAAGCCAAAATAATATCCCGGACAAGTGAAGAAAGGATTTCCTGCCTGGCAACTAACAGAAGTGGAGAAACAAAGCTGTCAGCTTGAGGGTGGACAGATTTGGAAGAGTCAGCCGTTGTGGGTGAGAAATTAGGTCCTGATGAGTGTCTAGGATCCAAGGAGGTTGTTAACAGATGAGGTCGAAGGAAGGGGAACAGCATTTGACGAGGCCAGAACGGAGTGATGAGGATCACTTTGCTTCTCAACTGAATAGCCCTCCATAGAAGAAGGGGAATCAGAGGAATTGGAGGGTAATTATAAAGAAGACCTGTGGGCCAATCGTGGACTAGAGTATCTTTCAATGACTTCCCGAGAGGGGGAAAGAGGGTAAAGTAGTTGCTGCATTTTGTATTTGAGGGAGAGGTGAAAAGGTCGCAGCATGGCTGGCCCCAGTGGCTGAAAATTTCCATCGCCACACTCTGGTTGAGAGACCACTCGTGAGGATGAAGGATGCATCTCCTCAGTCTGTCCGCAATAACGTTGGAGCTCCCCGGGATATGCATTGCGATCAGGAAGTGGTTGGAAGCTATCACCCAATGCCAGATTCTCATGGCTTCGTGACAAAGGGAATAAGACTTGGTCCCTCCCTGTTTATGTACCAGACCACGAACATGTCCGACTGGACAGCAATCGTTCCAGACAGAAGAAGTGGATGAAAAGCTTGCAACGCCAACAGCACTGCTCTTAACTCCAGGACATTGATATGCAAATTGACCTCTACATCGGACCACGTGCCTTGGACTGACTTTCCCTGGAAGTGGCCCCCCCACCCCATCAGGAAAGCATCTGTGGTCACAGTGGCACTGGGCTGTGGAACCTGGAAGGGACGACACCAAAGATTTTCGTCTGTACTCATCCACCAGAGGAGATCTTGTTTGCAAATGTTGGTGATGAGAATCTTTGAGCTCAGGAGGTGGAGGTTGGGTATCCACTGGGCCTGAAGGTGCCATTTTAGTAATCTCATGTGTAGTCTGGCTAATGGGACTATGGGGGATGGCTGCAGCCATAGATCCCAAGGCTTGAAGAATCTCCCTTGCAGACACCTTGCTTTGACAGAGTATCACCTGAACTTGTGCCCTGAGTCTCTGAAGCCTGTGGAGAGGAAATGAGATTAGGCTAAACTGCGTGTTGAATATTGCCCCTATGAATTCCAGTTGTTGTGATGGTTGAAGGTTTGATTTTTGCCAGTGTATGGTGATGCCAAATGACTCCGCTAGAGCCAATGTGTAGCGGAGGGCTCTGACCAGAAGACGCTTGGTGGGGGCAGAGAGGAGCCAATCGTCTAGATATGGAAACACCTGGAATCTCTGAAGTCTCAGATGAGCTGTTACCACTGCAAGACATTTCGTGAACACTCTGGGGGCCATCGAGAGACTGAAAGGCAGGGCTCTGAACTGACGGCGATTGGCTCCCAACCGGAAGCGAAGGAGGCTCCTGGAGCACTTGTCCATCTTGATATGGTAATACACATCCCGTAGATCTAATGAGCACATCTACACACCCCCCTGCAGAAAGGGGAGGATGGATTGAATCGTGACCATGCGGAACTTGGTCTGAACTACTGATTTATTTAGTTGACAGAGATCCAGAATGGGCCTCCAGTCCCGTTTTCTTTGGCACCAAAAAGAATCTTCAGTAGAACCCTGATCTGCACTGATCTGAGGGGACCTGTTGGATGGCTCGTTTTTGAAGTAGCTTTCGTATTTCGGAAGCTGCCTCCTCCCTTTGACTGAGTGGGAACATCGGGAAGGTATTTCGCAGGTCTTGGATAGGATATTAGCGGAATATGATAGCCTCTGGTAATGATTCTTTGTACCCACTGATCGCTTGTAATGGATAGCCAGGCAGTTTGGTGCAGAGAGAAATGCGCCCCGACTGCTTCCAGAGGAAAGCAATCAGGCAGCGCCTCAGGAGCACTGACATGGTCTACCAGAGAAGGAATCTCTGGAGGGATCCCCTCTGTCCCAAAAGGGACGTCTTCTATTACTGAAACCTCCTCTGCCTCTGGAGGAGTCCTCACCATGTGCGTCTCGGAAAGGACCTTGAGACTTTTTGTGCCACATCTTTCCGCTCCTCTGATTCCTGGAGAAGGAATACAGAGGTTTGGAAAAGCATAGGCCAATGGCAGACAAGGTCTTCCCATCTTGCTCGCACCTGGCTAGTGTATCCTTGACCTTAGCACCAAACAGAGCTGAAGGCTCGATAGGGGCATTTAGAAAGGAAGACTTGAAGGAGTCCGTGAGGTCACAGATGCGCATCCAGGCATGACGTCTCATGACTACACCTGCACCCACAGCTCTAGCTGCTCCTTTGGTTGCGTGCAACAGCAACCTCATGGATGAATTAGATATGGATTCTAGGGTGGCAAGTTGGAAAGCAACTTTATCTCGTGCTTCATCCGATACTTGACCTGCGAGGGTTCCGGAGAGTTTGGAGATAAGATCTCTCTGGAGCCTCGTAAAATGTGCCATAAAGTTCAGAGACCTAACTGTAAAGGTCGCTGATGCAAAGACTTGCTTCCCTAACCTGTCCACTGCCTGGGACTCTCTGTTGGGTAGGTGAACAGCAGCACTCTCTTCTGCAAGGTCCTTTTTTGTGGCAGCCGCCACCACCATAGTGTCCAGTGGCAAGCGTCTGGACCAATGGGGTTGATCCTCTGGAGGGGAGAGTACTTTGTCTGATCTCCTGAGGATGGCCTATTTGGAGTTGGGGTTCTTCCAAGCCCGTTGCACGATGAGTTTAACCAACTCATCGGCGGGGGGTCACCCAAGAAGTAGAAGGTCGAGAGCAAAAGGCCTGCAGAATACGGATTCCTCTGAGGAAAGGGATGAGGACTTCCAGTTACCCCTCTGTTTCAATATTTCCATGATGTCCCCGAAGGAGACGTCAGGGGGCAATCGTGGGGACCCTTCCCCGTCATCGCAGTCTGTATCCTCTGTGAAGGACTCCTCCAGGGAGTCAGTGTGTTTCCTCTTACACACCCATTTCCGAGGGGTTCTTCGGTGTGAACATCCGAAAAAGACCCGGAAAATGAAATGCCCTGGACAGGCGTCTCCTGGGCCTTGCGCTCTCTGAGTCCTGGGGGGGGTGGCCTTTGACAGCTGTGGCTCAGAGGGAACTGGGGGAATAACCAACTGTGGAGGATTGCTGGCAGCAAGCGCCCTCTCCCATCACCTGGAAAGCGGGCCCACCTGAAGAGGAGTGGGAGCCCGGAACAGAAGAAGACAAAAATCAGAACCAGGTTCACACCCCGCTCCAGATGGTCTGCCCCGGGGACGGAGCCAAAATTAAGCTTGGAGCAGTAATCACCCTCTGATCCAAAGTCGGGGCCGACACAATCGTCGGAACCGAAACTGGAACCGGGGGGTCCACCCCACAAGCATGAGATTGAGGAAGGGTATGTTCCGACGGAACCGGCACCCAAAGGGATCTCAGAGCCTCAGAGTTGTTGTCGGTGCCAAGGAAGGAATTCCTCTATTAAAAGTTGGATAGATGAGCCTTGGAACCGAGGGGACAAGGGAGGAGAATAAGTAGGAGTTGCTGGAGAAACAGACCCAAAGTCAGGAGTAGGATAGGGTCTAGGCAGATTTGCAGTTCCCCTAGCAGTCAGCAGCTGGTCAAAAAGGCGCACCACATCCAATTCAGAAAGGCTCCTGGTGGATCTCACCGATGCACCTGAGGGGGAAGTCAGGCCGGTCCAAAAAGGGGCTGCAGGCTTGTCCGGCAAACAAGTCCACACTGGATGAGTATCAGGTCTGTGGTGTGTCGCAGAACGGCACCGACGATTCCAGTTTTGCAACAGGTAATAAAGGTATGGTCGGAGCCATGAACGGGCTTGGAGCAGAAGTCACTATAGGGGTGGATGACAGGAACAGTTCTGAGGTAGTTGTTGGAACTGATATCGGAGTCGAAACGGGCAAAGTCAATGCCGATAAAGAAGTCGATACACTTGGTACTGAGGCCATAGGCGGTGCCGTAATTATCGGTGCCGGGGTGGGCTTCGACGAGGCTACCTCGGTAAACTTCATTGGAACCGAGCTCGGAGCCAATGTGGTAGTCGGCACTGAGGAGGCAGAACGGTGTTCAGAAGAGGACATATGGGCCTTCTGCTTGTGACCTTTTCCTCTGTCACCGGCCTGTGAAGAGGGGTCCGATCAAGGACGTTTCTTGTATGAAGGAGGGGGTGAGACCTCCGTTGCAGAAATGGCCTCCGAAAAAGGCGAAGCAAGCAGGCCCTTTAAAATAAGTTTGTTACGAAGTTCACTCAGAGTCTGCTGACTGAAACTAGCACAGATATCACACAGGGGTTTCACCAACAAATGCGGAACCCCCAAACAGTATATGCATTCCTCATGGTGGTCACTATTCGGCAGTTTACCACAGCAAGAAGAGCAGTGTCTAAACCCCGGAGTTCCCTTCTTTTCAGACATCCCAGAACACACTCTCGCACACAAGGGAAAGAGAGGAAATGAAGGAGAGAGAAAGCAAATACTAATAATTGTAACAAGATACTGCAAAGGTAGAAAGTTAGAAATACCAAGAAATTACCAACAATGGTAAGAGAGAAATACCTGTGGGTAGAGTTGAAGCAATATAGAACAACAAGAACAGATTATAAAAGGAGAAAAAAACGTTTTCAAACTAATAAATATATCTGGAAAAAGCACTTCGCTGGAGAGCTCGGTGAAACACTGCTATATGGCTGTGCGGCAAACGAGGTCTGAGGTAACTGAGCAAAGGGCATTGTGGGTAGCAGCTTAGCTTGAGAGTTTTTGGTGCACGCAAGCTTGGTATAAGGCCGACTCGGTTCCGAGAGCTCGGAATCGAACCCATCAGTGATGAATAGGAAGAAGACTTACAACTTCAGATATAATATTAACTAATACACAACATGCTGTCTCAGGACTAGGAATACCAGTAAATACAACAAATTTCCATCCTTGAATATATCAGATGTCAAGCATGAGCATTCTTAATATTATAAAATCAGTAGGCATAAGGCAGCTAATATTGGAGCCGACATGAGAAGATGAAGTCATGGACTTGGTGAAAGAATCTCATGTTGACAGTGAACCATAAGTCTAAGTACACATTACAGCCAAAGACTGTGTATTATGGAGTTTAGTAAGGCTGACAAAGAAAAGTGGGGCACTGCTTTAAAAAAGCTCTAATAAGCATGCAGATAGGATGGAAAACAGTGAGAATAACATTCCCATCATGAAAGCGACAAGCCTACATATGAAACGAATAAACAGAAGAGAAGTGAGGTTCTCAAACAAGGTGGTTTCAAAGATGCAGAAAAAAATGCACAGGATGTACAAGAAAACATGGGAGAAGGACAAATTACAAAGGTCTAAGCAGATGAATTTTTGGGATTTGGGAACTTATGTGGGCAGTGACAACTTTTGACCAACATATGTCTATTGTTGTAAGAAAGTCCTTCTATATTGACATGCATAGCTTATAAACAAATTGTATCAAGATCTAGGGATGTCATTTTCCCCCTTTACTCAGCCCTCATTAGGCCAATCATTGCATATAATGTCCACCTTTGACATGTATCTGTCCAGACACATGCAACAACTGGAACGCTCACAGAGATACCTTAGTAAAAGGATGCAAAGCTTAACATGTCCTATATGGACCAATTCATAGTCCCAGTCACTATAGTCAGTATCCTAGAGACTGCTAAGAGGTGACCCGTGTCTGGCAAACATGACATTCCATGATCAATTACTCATAGATGTACTGCATATCTGCAAGTTAAATGGCATCAGATATATTCAAGTCTAGGAATCTAAACCTCTTCTGCAACATCAACAAAATGGTTTAGAGGGACAGGTATATTTTGCAGAGGATACCGCTGCAATGAAACAGACTCCCATCCATATAAAACAAAGTTCATTCCTATCCATTTCCAACCACAACTTAAATCTAGGGATGGGAACAGAAACGTAACCCCAGGACTAACTCCCTGTACTACTGATGCACAGAGGCAGCTCTTAAATGCTTTATCCCATGCATGGGTCCCCTCAAATTATCTATGTTATGATCCCAGTTATTCTTATTAGGGGTAATATAAGATTATTGACCACTGGATGGGTAGTAAGGCCAATCTATAACCAAATGGGATAGGTTATTTTGAGCTCAAAAAGGGAAACTAGCTAGGCTTAATAGTCAGCAAGTGCAGCTAGCCTAGTACTTATGAACGTATGAGAAGACTACATACTCTATCAAAAAAACAGCATAAAGATAAAAGGGAGGCTAAAAGAAAAAGGAAAAATGTCTTGATGCCCGCCAAAAATCTGACAGAACAGATCTGACATCATATTCTTTATGGGACCAACATAGCTTTCCCAACACAGTCTGCTCAAACTGTTCAGATTGCATACATCCTTAGTCTGATGCTATAGCCAGTGAACTGGTTAAAATAAACTAAATGGTTGGGCAGGCTTTAATGTATAGCCAATGCAAGATAACACATCACTTTACTGCTTTAAATACTTAAAAATAAAGTGCAGTTCAAAGAAAACAAGAGGTTTTTGACTGGAAGAGAGTTCTGAAAATGGGGCTACTAAATAAATACTTTTTCTCAGAATTCAGAAAAGGAAAAGAAGGGATGTTTATCAAAACCCGATGGAATCACTACCAAGGATAAAGGGGTTGATCCCAGCAAAAAAAGAATGGGATGCTAAACAAAAATATATGCAACTACTATCTAGGATAAGAGGGTTAATCCAAGTCACTTCAAAGTAAATGATCTTAAAGAACCTCAGAAAAACTAAAAATGCAGAAGAAAATGTCTGAAGACAGAAATTATTCCCACACCAGATTCACTCAACAGCCTTACTCTGTATAACTCCATGCCTTGATATATATATATATATATATATATATATATATACACAAGACGAATAAAGACAGCACATGTCTAAATGCCAGCAACATCTGCAATGAAATTCTTGGGTTCCTTGCTGCAGTGTTAAGCATCAAACCATGTTTTAGCTGTAAAAGAAACATGGGTTAGGTACTAGATGTCAATTGCTAATTTAATGTTCCTGATACAATTTTTAGAAAAAAAGACAATGCTGGTAAAACAACAGGAAGCATGGATCTATCTGCACAGGAGAATATCAAATTGAAATAAAAGAATTAGTGTATCTGGAAGACGATTCCTGCTAGTGCCTGTACAGACTGGTGTAAAGAAATTCCTTAATGCTCTTAAATCTGGAGTAAAAAGATATAGGGCTGGATTCACGATGGCTTGCACAGAGTGTATGAGTAGAGTAAGACTCCATGCAGCCATCATGTCCGACGAGCGATCCAGGAACACCCTGTAGGGGCATGTAAGAGAGCTCCTAAAACGTCTCCTACATGGACAGGGCTGGGATATGCAAATTACCTCACTTGCAGCCAAAAGGCATGCAAATGAGGTAAATTTGCGAGCCAGGAAGCACAAACCTGTCCGAGTAGGAGACGTGTTAGCTGCAGAAATGTACTCAGTTGACAACTGAGTACCATACTGCAAATAGCACAATGGAGCCTTGTCAGCTCCAAATAAAGGTTGCATGTGGTTGAGGAAGCATTCCAATGGCTGTATGGAAAGTTTCCCCGATGCAAAATTAAAATACAAAGATTTTTTTTCCCGGCGATTTCCGATGTTTAAGAGCAGCGCTGCGCAAATGGGGTGCGCTATAAAAAAATCATAAAATAAGACAATAAAAGCCACAAACGTGGAATTTATGAAAATTGTTAAATGACAATGTAAGGGAATAGCAGGCTGAAGCATGGCCACCGAGTAGGGGTTGCTAAGGGGAGAAGCCCAGTCTAAGACATGTAACCAAGCATTAGTAGGCAATCCTATGTAAATGAGTGTTAGGATAGTGAATCACACTTTTACATAGCAAATGAGCAAAGTCAGTGTAGTGTAGGAGTAGGATATGGGGAGGAACAGAGTAGGAGATAGGTGTCATCACAAGGGAGGTATGTATGAAAGTAGTGAAGCTCATTGGAGCACAGTGGCATGTGTTAGCTGTCAGTTAGACATCATGGAAAGAGGTGTGTCAACAGGTAGGCCAAGGAAAGCCAAGAAATGGAAGGTGTATACTGTGGACAACACCAAAGTTTCTTGCTGAGCGGGTATGCGCGTGTGTGCGTGCCAGTAAACTCGAGTAAGACAGAGTGCGCGCGTGGAAGTGTGAGTGCGCGTGTTTAAGCTGGAGTAAGCATGTATAAGGCTGTCGGAAGACCTGTAAGCATGTTTGAGCTGGTGTACGCATGTTTTAACCTGAATAAGCAAGTTTTAGTCCATCTAAGCATGTGTGTGCGCGTGTGAGCTGCTGTGAGTGTGTTTCCGCTTGTATGCGTGTCGCTCCCCCGAGGAAACAGAAAGGAAAAAGGAAGCACAACAAATAGTAGGAAGCTACCAGGAAATACTAGTAGAGCTAGCAGGTGCAAACAATCAGAATCAGGCAATTACACAGGCAGAACACTAGCCCAGCCCAGGACTTAAAACTCTGCAAACAACAGTGGAGTTTGTTTCTCTCAAGAGACACTGCAACACTGCAGTAAGCTACTAGAAGTGAAAAGTGAAAAAGCTACACTCAGGCAAAAAATGCTAGGGGCTGCCATTGCTGTTATAAGGTGAGACATACAACATGCTGAGGGTGGTGACAATGCAAATGCTGCCGGACAACCCACAGTGAGGAGATGGAGAAGAGTGTACAGGCCCAGGGTCACCTACCAGGGGTTACATGAGCTGGAGATAGTGGAGCGCTATAGAGTGGACAGAGACCTCCTGCAGCAAATTGTTGAGCTGTGCAGGCCACGCCTCACACACAGAACCAACAGAGAGGAACCCATCCCAGTGGAAACCAAGGTATGTGTTGGCCTAAGAATACTAGCAACAGGTACCTTTCAGAGACCAACTGGTGATATGATGGGGATATCACAGGCATCAGCATCCAGGGTACTGCACCAGTTCCTGGATGCCATGTCAGCACATGTCGGTGATCATGTATATTTCCCCAATTCCCATGAGGTATTGGCCAGCAATATGCGTCTCTTCCAGCAAATAGCAGAATACCCTGAGGTAGCGGGTGCAATAGACTGCACGCATATACACATCAAAGCACCAGCTGGTGAGCGGGGTAGGGCCTACATTAACCGCAAGGGCTTCCCCTCCATCAACTGCCAGATCGTGTGTGATGCCCAGGGCATAATAATGAATGTGTGTGCTGGCTGCCCTGGAAGCTACCATGATTCCCGTATCTGGCATCTGACGCAGCTGTACCAGACATTTGCCAATGGGGACATCCCACATGGTCACTTAGTGGGGGATGCTGGCTATGCACTGGAGCCGTGGCTGATGACACCCATCAGAAATGCACACACACCTGAACAGGAACGCCATAATGAGGCACACGCACAAACACGAAATGTAATTGAGTGTGTGTTTGGGTTGCTCAAGTCACGGTTCCGGTGCCTGGACACATCTGGTGGAGCCTTGCAATATTCACCAACTACATGTACCCAAATTGTCATGGTATGTGCTATGCTACATAATACGATTCTGCGAAAACAGCTGCAGCAGGACCAGCATAGGTCTGGGCCAAACAGCCCCCCACCAGTGCAAAGGGCCATCACAGGCAGCGCGCGAGTCGGAGGAGGAACAACCTGAGCCTGCCCCAGTAGGCAGAAGGAGGTGTGCCCAGTATGCCCTGGCCTTGGCAAAGAGGCAACGCATAGCACATACACTGGCTCAGTAGGAACCCTGGAAATTATACCTCTCTCTGACTCGCACATATAGTAACAGGGATGCCTAACTTGACACTACCTGTTTCCAAACATGTATAGGGAGTGCAGTATGTGCATCTGACATAGGCAGCCCTGCAGCACCACCTGAGGCATGATTGCCATGTGTTAAGCAATGTAAGGTAGTGCTAAACAGCATTTACCACCATGTAGTATATGCAAACTTGATGACCTTGAGTATCATCCTACCCTCACCAAACATGAAGCCACAATATGAAGACAAGATGATCAATTACAACAATTGGCTTAAGTATTGGTGTCAGTGAAAGGGGATACAATGCCTGCCAGCCTGGGATGACATGCTCGACAAGACATGATGCTTCGCTAGAGATGGATTTCACCTATCACCTGTGGCCTTTTGGATATTGCCAAAGGCTCTTGTCACCCCCATAATGCCTTTTTTAGGTAAGGCTCAAAACACAAACCCACCTCCATAGGTATCACAAGGGATAAGAAACTATAAGTAATGCTACTCAATGCCAGAAGTCTAAACTGCAAGATGCATGCACTCCAAACTCTCCTCAGCATGGAGAATGTTGATATCTGTGCAGTAACAGAAACCTGGTTCAAGGCTCGCAAGAGTACCCTAGAATTAACAGGTTACACCTCATACCATGCTTTACAGCTGCAAAACATGGAACAAACTATAAAAGGAGGGTGAGTATCAATATTTTTCAAAGATACCCACACCCCCAGGTTGGTGGCACAGCATGAAACATCGGAGACTATCCATGTGCAACTAACAGTGGCTAAAACTGCCTTCCAGTTCATAGCCTGCTACAGACTACCCTCCTAAACCCAGGAACCACACCTGGCCGACTGGAGAACACATGAAAATATGAAGGTCTCCCCAAACACCATTATATTGGGTGACTTCAACTACCCAAACATAGACTGGGAGCATTACCCTAGCCCCAACACCCTAGCCCAAAGGTTCCCAGAATTTATAAATCAAAATGCTATGGAGCAACTTGCTACCACTCCCACAACAGGGGAAAACATACTGGACCTGATCATTACCAACATGGGGACTCTATGCCCAAGACCAGAAGTGTACCCCTCACTGGTAAGATCAGACCAGAGAGTAATCTCACTGGATATTCACATCCCGATCCCAGCCCATGGCCAGAAAAACACAGTGAAAATTATTCACTAAAGCAAATGTCACACTCCTCAAAACGGAGGTGGAATCCTTCACAGCCACTGTGCCTGTGGAAAATATGGCCCAGACTTCATAACCCTTTATAAATGCATTCTATGAACACCTTCAGGAATGCATGGATCATGCAATCCCAAATAAAACCAAGACCCAATCCTCCAAAGCCAGGCATCCGGTCCGGTGGACCCCAGCCATAAACAAACCATACAATACAAGCAGGAAGCTACTATATATGATAGATCAAAATCCCAAAAAGAGAAGGCATCTCTGATCAGTATTATTGAAAAACTACGGCCACACATAAGATCGTCTAAGGCCATCTTTGAGATAAAAATTGTACAGGACACCAAGGATAATCACAAGGCATTCTTTACTTATGGTAGGAACCTGTGTGGGAATCCCCAGATATGCTCAGAAGTAGTCCAAAATGACATACAGTACACCAAGCCACAGACATTGCCAACATCTGAGCTGACAGGTTCAGTGCAATCCCCCCCCCCCTCCCCACCAAAAGGGCAAATATCTATCGCAGCAGAGTGCTGGCCCCCTGACATCGCAGATGCTCAGGTAACAGCCAACCTCTCCAAAGCAAAACACACAGCATCAATGGGACCAGATGGTGTCCTGGGCTGTGTCCAACATGAACCCAAAGAAAAATTGGACACAGACATAAAACCACTGTTCAATCTCAGCCTTACCACAGGATATGTACCCAAAGAGCAGTGTACAGCAACAGTGGTCCCTCTCCACAAAGGTGGTGCCTCAATGGATACTGCAAACTATCGCCCCAGAAGCCTGACTAGCTTGGTCTGCAAAGCTATGGAAAGATCATCATGGACCGCAGAAATAAACATATTGGGGACCTACAGACACTGGATCCTACCCAGTTTGGCTTTGTTAAGGGCAGATCCTGCCTCTTAAACCTGGTTGAGTCATTTGAAACAGTCACCAAGGCCATTGACAAGGGGAAGTTGGTCCACACAGCCTACCTGGACCTCGCAAAAGCCTTCCATACAGTACCCCACTTGGTCATCATAGATAAGATCACCAGCTTCAATACAAACCCCTATGTCACTAGATGAGTTGCAAACTGGCTCAAGGACAGAACCCACATGGTCAGAAATGCTGGAGCCATGTCAGACCCCAAACCAGCTACAAGTGGCATCCCACAGGGCTCAGTCCTGGGACCTCCCTTGTTTGGTATATACTTCTCAGAGGTACGGACCAACACAGACGGACTGTTGGTGAACAAGCTTGCAGATGACTGCAAACTGGGTGCCATAATCGACCCTCCAGCTGACACAAGCATCCTACAAAAGGGCCTCATAGAAACAGACAACTGGTGCCAGAATCATGTCCTTAAGCTAAATGCAAAACAGTGTATAGTCCTCCCCTTTGTCAAAAACTAAGTGCCCACAAATTACCACATAGGTGGTAACCCATTAAGTATGGAAGAAGTGATACGGGACCTGGGGACCCAAGCTGATAGCAATCTCTAATTCGATAACCACGTGGCCAAAGTGTTTAGAAAAACATTTCATATAGCCCACCTAATCATGAAGGTATTCACATCTACATCAGGGGAGGTCATCGTGCCTCTTAACTCATCCCTCATCAGGCCCATAATTGAGTACAATGCCCCTTGTGGGATGTACCTTATCAGACACCTGCAGCAGCTGGAAAGACCACAAAAGTACCTCACCAGGAGGATGAAAGGGCTCAAACGCATGCCATTCGCTGCCCGGTTAAAGAAACTGCCGCTCCACTCAGTGGCATACGGCCTGCCCAGAGGCAATCTGTGTCTGATGTATAAAGCCATGTCCAACCTGGAATCAATGGACATGCTGCACCTCGGAAACTCAGAATCCCATCAAGCTATGTGCTCAAGAGACCTGAACCTCAGGACTGAAATAAATAGGACATGCTGGAGTGACAGATTCATAACCCAGAGGCTCCCCCCCCACTCTTGAGTAAACCCCCACTCCAGGTTAGCCAGAGTCCCTCACTGACTCTCTTCAAGAGGAATCTTGATGATTGGATGGGAGATTGCAGGTTTACCCTGGATATCACTTCTATGTCACTGTTAGACAGAGGCACAGTATACTAACCTTGAAAAATGTCATGGCAAACTCCACTTAAAAAGTGTGTTGAAAGCCAAACACACTCTGGCTAGGATTATAAATGCCCTAGGACAGATAGCCTAGTATGAACCTATGAACAGGATCACACACACCAACTAGTACAACTGTGGTCAATGTGGAGTAATGTTTGGCAATGTCCACCAAAGTTGGTGAATACACAGCAATGTCGGACAAGCCTGGTTTAAGTAGGCCATAGTTGAACAAAATGTAACATGCTCATAGTTGCCCAACTGGCCCTTAACCAGTCTGGTCTGCTCGGTATGAACATTTAAAGCAGTGATGGGACTTAAACCCATGATACTGTGCACCATAGTGAAAGTACGGAACCACTACACCATGACAGTATTGCAGTGTTCAGCCAGTATGAGAGAATGTTGCCAAGTCTTTGCAAACTATCACATGGAAACCCTGCAGGCACAGCATAATCCCTGTTGAGTTATGACACAAAGGAGTCTGGCAGTAAGAACACAACATGACTTCCAACACACACAGTATAAATGTCAATATTGGTCATGTTCACACACAACCAGAAATGTAGTGGACTCAGATCACAACATATGGAAAGGTCACACTGGGCATGCTCACACACTTGGATAAATAAGACGTATGTCAGGCAACAAACCATGGAAAGCCTGAACTGGGCATGCTCACAAACTTTGGCCATGTCAGAGTATAGCAGTCAGTCACACATATCTGGCAGTTTATGTGTTAAGCCAGGAACATCCCACGATCCAGCAATCCGCCCTGTGCACACAGTTAAATGACAACAGACACATATATTAATATACTGGAACCCTGTCATGATCAAACATGTTACGCAGATACACAAGTTGTTCATAGAAACTGGGAAAGCTACGGCAATAAAGACCTGCAAACAGTAGCAGCAACAAATATTGTGCATCCTGAACATAAACATAGGTGCAGAGGTCAATACTAGGCTGCCTGTCCTAGGGAATTCATAAGCCTAGGCAGAGTGTACTTGGCGTCCACCTCCCCAGTAGAGTAGCCTACTGTGCCTCTGTAAAGTAGGTCACAGAAGGCACCCTTTAAGGCTAGTTTGCTGTGCCTCTGCCAAGCAGGGACACAGTGGAGATCCCATGGGTGAAATTGCAATTTCCCATCCATGCAGCTGTATTTCGCTGGAAGAGAGTTGGCGAGGAGCTATGTCTAACTTTAATTAGGATTCAATTCCAGAGTGAGGGGAGCCTCTGGGTAATGAATCTGTCCCTGCAGCATGTCCTATTTATTTTTGTGCTGAGGTTTAAGTCCCTGGAGTGTGTAGCTCTAAGGGTCTTGGATGTTATGAGGTGGAGCATGTCCATTACTTCTGGGTTTGAAATGGCTGCATATGTCAGGCATAGATCACCTCTGACTAGGCGTTAAGCAACTGAATAGGGCTGGAGATCCTTTAGTTGAGCTGCATAGGACATCTGTGTGCAGCCCATGATCCTCTTGGGGAGGTACTGTTGTGTTCACTGTAGTTGACGCAGGTGGTGGGTAAGGTACACCCCAAAAGGGGCATTGTAGTCAAACATGAGCCTGATGAGTGACTAGTAGAGGGCCACAATGACCTCCCATGATCTACATGCAAACACCCATGTGATAAGGAGGGCTATATAAAGGTCTTT